>NC_053027.1:556047548-556254015 GCF_003073215.2 Triticum urartu | reverse complement strand
GGGGGGGGGGGGGGGGGGGGGGGGAGGGGGGGGGGGGGGGGGGGGGGGGGGGGGGGGGGGGGGGGGGGGGGGGGGGGGGTGGGGGGGGGGGGGGGCGCGGGGGCGGCGGCGTCGTGGGTCGGGGCGGCGGCGTCGTGGGTCTGGCGAGGGAGAGAGGGACGAAATGGGGATCTGGCGAGGGAGAGGGAGGACTTAGCTATAGGGGGGAAGCTTACTAATGGCGCACCACCCGTCGGTGCGCCATTAGAAATCTTTTTTTAGATAGCAATGGCGCACCCACCGCCGGTGCGCCATTAGAAATCTTTTTTTAGATAGCAATGGCGCACCACCAGACCGGTGCGCCATTAGTATTTTTTTAATAAATGAGTATGAATATGAAACAGTAATATTTTTTATAAAAACAGTAATAATTGTTGTTTAACAACAATTGTAGTCTACAATTTATTATTATTATTTAGAAAATGAATATGAATATGAAACAGTAATAATTTTTTATAAAAACTGTAATAATTTTTAAAAAAATATCATCAAATTTGTTATTTGAAAATATCATCGGCAGCGGCGGTGGAGCGGGGGAGGGTGCGGGGGGTGCTCGTCGCCGGCGGTGGAGCAGGGGAGGGTGCGGGGGGTGCTCGTCGGCGGCGGTGGAGCGGGGGAGGGTGCGGTGGGTCGTCGGCGGCGGTGGAGCTAGCGGGGGAGGATGCGGGTGGAATCGAGATCGAGATGGAGGGGGATCGAGATCGAGTGTCCTCATGAATTCAAAAAGTGCCAATGAAATTTAAAAATATTCATGATATCAAAATGTGCCCATGAAATACAATCGAAAAATGAAGACTACAATTTAAATACAATCGATCTTAGCTAGCTATCTGTTCACAATCTTCTTGCCCTTCTTTTTCGCAAATGGAGTTCTTCTGTGGAACGGACGTTCTTTAGGTAGGGTGGTCCTGCTTCTTCTTGTGGTGTATGCTGCTACTTCATCGTCGTCGTCATGTTCGATTTTCGGGTCGCCGTACTTGTCGAAGTCTTGCTCATTGGCTGCTCCATCCATTCTGATGATCTTCCTTTTGCCTCTCCTCACGACAACACGACTGGGCTTTGACGGGTCGGTAATGAGGAAGCATTGGTCCACTTGGGAAGCCAGTACCCATGGCTCATTTTTCGCGGTGACATTTGCGCTCGCGGTCTTGGATTTGGCTTCGGGTATAACCATGGTGGTGAAATACCGGTCTTCTTTTAGGACGCTCTTGGCCCATCTGACACGGAACATCGGGACCTTCTCTCCAGCGTAGCTCAGCTCCTAGATCTCCTCGATCCTTCCGTAGTATCTGTCCTTGTCGTTATCGGTGTAGGATTCCATCGTTACCCCGGAGTTCTGATAACCATCGCTCTTCATGTCCTTGTCCTCGGTGTAGAATGTGTTACCATTGATATCATATGCATCATAGGTCATCAGGTTGTGCTCGGCGCCCTGTGACAAGGCGAATATGAGTTGTTCTTCCGCGGAAAAATCCTCATGTAAAGGGTACGACAGAAGCTTCTGCTTGAACCAACGCGTGAAACATGAGTTGTGCTCTTTGATTATATCTCCGTCCGTCCTCTGTTGGCCTCAGTCATTGTACGTCTTCTCAATAAAGGTTTTGTGCTCTACCACCCAAGGATCGACCACGTCTATGTGTTGTAGCACGAGTAGGTTTGCTCTTTCAAAGTCGGCGAGTCGACCCTCGAAGTCGACATGCATTTCGCGGCGACCCTCACGGTGACCCCATCCAGCGAGCCTGCCGAGGTGCCTGTTGACGGGCAGACCAACAGGGTTCTCGATGCCTAGATAATTCGTGTAGTAGGAGATGCACTCTTCGGTCAGAAAGCCCCTGGCTATACTTCCCTCTGGACGTGACATGTTGCGAACGTATCCTTTGATGACACCATTCATCCTTTCGAACGGCATCATGTTGTGCAGGAACGTCGGCCTGAGTTGGATGATATCCTCCACGATATGGACCAGCAGATGAACCATAACGTCGAAGAATGCGGGCGGGAAGTACATCTCAAGCTCGCATAGTATCACCACGATCTCTTCCTGTAGCCTTCTGAGTTGCCTCACGCCAACCGACTTCCGAGAGATGACGTCGAAAAAGTTGCATAGGCCAAATAGCGTTTCACGGACGTGCGCGTCCATGATCCCACGGATTACAATTGGAAGTATCTGCGTCATCAGCACGTGACAGTCGTGAGACTTCATCCCGCTGAACTTCTGCTTTGCTGGGTCTAGGTATCTGCTTATCTTCCCCGCGTAACCGTAAGGAAGTTTTACTCCTACGAGGCAGGTGAAAAATTGCTCGATCTCCTCCTGACTTAGAGTGAAGCACACGAGAGGGTAGTCATTTCCGGTCTTCTTGGCCTTTTTGCCTTTGCAACGACTTTCTGTGCCCTGCTTCGCATCATCATCATCATCATCATCATTAGCGTGAAGCTCCTGCTTGATGCCCATTGATTTCAAGTCTGCCCTTGCTTTCGGCCCATCTTTGGTCCTCTCTGGCATGTTGAGCAGGGTACCAAGCAAACTCTCGCACACGTTCTTCGTGATATGCATGACATCAAGGCTGTGAGGCACACGGTGGATCTTCCAGTACGGCAAGTCCCAGAAAACAGACCTCGTTTTCCATACCTTCAGCAGTGGCTCTGGCGCCTTTCGCTTCTTTCCCGGCTCTGGCGCCTTTTGCTTCTTTCCCGGCAGTGGGCAATCTTTCCAATTTTTCAACAGCCCGTCTATTTCCTCGCCGCTCCTCATACGCGGGCGTCTTCGGGGTTCGGTTTCACCATCGAACAGATCCTTGCGTTTCCTCCAAGGGTCATCGTTGCGAAGCCACCTTCGATGTCCCATGAACATGGTTTTCGAAGACCCGGGATCTCTATCTAGCTGGCGATACGTTGTGTCATCCATGCACCTGACACATCCAAAAAATCCGTGGACCACCTGCCCCGCGAGATGTCCGTAACCGAGATAGTCGTGCACCGTCGTGAGCAGTGTGGCTCTCATAGGGAAATATTCTTTCTCTGCGGCGTCCCACGTATTGGCTGGCGTTTTCCACAGCGTATCTAACTCCTCTTTCAGCAGCCCCAGATACAGATTGATGTCGTTCCCTGGTTGTTTCGGCCCTTCAATTAGCATACTCATGTGAATGTACTTCCTCTTCATGCACAACCAGGGGGGAAGGTTGTACATCCACACAAACACAGGCCAGGTGCTATGTGTGCTTCTCTGGCTGCCAAACGGATTGACTCCATCGGTGCTCGTGCCCAGCACGATGTTCCTTGGATCCTTCCCAAATTCTGGGTGTTCGAAGTTCAACGCTTGCCACTGGCTCCCATCCTTAGGGTGACTCAGCATCTTGTCTTTTTTATTTATCTCCGGATCATTTACGTCATCTTCTCGCTTCTTCTCCTCCCTATCTGCGTGCCAACGCAGGAGCTTTGCTACCTTAGGGTCCGCGAAATACCGCTATAGACGAGGAGTGATCGGAAAGTACCACACCACTTTTCGAGGAGCTTTCTTCCTCTTCTTGTATCGAGTGACGCCGCACACCAGACATATGGTAGACTCTGCATGCTCGCCCCGATAAATGATGCAATTGTTCATGCACACATGGTATTTCACGTGCGGTAAATCTAGAGGACACACGACTTTCTTCGCCTCCTCGAAACTGGTCGGGCACTTGTTCCCCTTGGGAAGACGTTCGTGCCAGAATGACATGTTCTTGTCGAAGCATGCGTCGGTCATTTTGTGTTTTACCTTCATCTCCAAAGCCATCAGCGTTACTTTCAGGCGGGTATCCTCGGGTCTGCATCCTTCATACAATGGAGTAACCGCGTCTATCTCCAGTTGATCCAGCTTGGCTTTCTCTCGGGCGGTAGCTCTTGCGTTATCTGTCTGCTTGAGAAGCAGCTCTTGAATATGAGGGTCCTGCACCCAGCCCATCGATGGTCCATCGTCGTCTGCTCCGCCGGCATCTTGATCTTCATGATCATGCCCTTCGTCTGCTCCGGCATCTTCCTCATCATCATGTCCGGCATCTTCTACATGATGATTGTGTACAGCATCACCGTCGTGATCATGTCCTGGAGATTCTTCGTCTTCTCGCCCGCCCGAGCCGCGGTGGTTGTCTTGCTGCCCTTCCTCATTTCTTGCCTGGCCCCCATGGACGACTTCATAGTCATCTTCATCCCCTTGCCACCGATAGCCATCCATGAAACCACGCAAGAGCAGGTGGTCCCGCACCTGCCCGGAATCCGGGTCCGCAATAAGGCTCTTCAGCTTGCATCTTCGACACGGACATCTTATCTCCGTATCGTTCTTTTGAAGCATCTCGGCCTTCGCGGAGCTCAAAAAACTATTCACGATGCCTTCGGTCATCGTGCGGACCATGGTCGCCTGCGGGGTAGAGCAAAACGATATTTTAGAACCAAGAAAAAATTTGGCATGACTTTCCCTAAAAATAGGACCAAAAAGAATGCATAGTGCAAAAATTCTCGCCGAAACGGAAATGAATCAACATTCCGGCAAAATATTGGCAACTATCGCATTTCAAATACTGGTACCTGCAAACACAAACATATATGCAACACCACAAACATACATAGATCTAGCTAGGCAACAAAAAGTGCATGTGCACGTTGTTGGAGTGAGCTAGGGAGAAAAAAAGTAGATTTACAACATGAAGATAGCTTTCCCCTTACATACCTATCAAAAAAGGTAATTTCACCACTTAATTTTGATGAATCTATGGTGCAAATGAGGTGAGGAGGAGGAGGCAGCCGACAAGCTTGGAGAAGGAGGTGGAGGGAATGAAGTGGGGAAAGTGAGTGTGTAGGTGTGGCTGTCCAAAATATCTAGCTGGTCCCAGGTTACTAATGGCGCACCACACAGCCATGCGCCATTAGTAACCCAACATACTAATGGCGCACCTCCTGGCCGTGCGCCATTAGTAGTTTTGCAAAAAAAAAGTAATATATATATATATACTAATGGCGCACCGTGGCATAGTGCGCCATTACTAGTTTAAACTAGTAATGGCGCACTTTGCAACGGTGCGCCATTAGTAGTTTTGCAAAAAAAAGAATAAAAAAATACAGTAGTGGCGCACTCTACGGCTGGTGCGCCATTACTAGTTAGAACTACTAATGGCGCACTTTGCCTGGATGCGCCATTAGTATGTTTGGAAAAATGAAAAAAAATGTTATTAGTGGCGCACCTTGTGCCTAGTGCGCCATTAGTGTCTTCCACACTAATGGCGCATCACCACAAGGTGCGCCATTAGTATATAGTAGTGACGCACCACTTCTCTGGTGCGCCATTAGTGTCAATTTCATCTATAGCCCTTTTCCTAGTAGTGAGATATAAAGACACCATCTCTTTCAAGGAGGAGAGAAACCTAGTGGTTGAGTTGTCTGACCTAGAGAAGAAGGCACTCGACGAGTTCAAGGAGTTGATAGTCGTGTGGCTCGCCGCGAGCGAGTTCAATTTATCTCCGTCGCCGCCGCCGAAGGCCAAGACTGGGGCTGACCAAAGGTGACCAAGACGGAGGCGCATGCCAAGGAGGAGACCTATCTCGAGGAGCCAACAGTGAAGGATCACAAAGTAAAAGAACTGGCCAATCCCAGGGCCAAGGCCACAACAGTAGCCAAGGAGCCTAGGGTTGAGGAGGCCATGCCGGCATGGCTGAAGAAGACCGAGAAAGAAATCATTGTGGTATCCGAGAAGGGCGCCAAGGCAATTAGGTCCCCTTAAAAAATTTGCATGTACTTTTTTCCACAAAGGGTGAAATTTATTAGCTCAAAATGAAGCATAAAGAGGATACAAAACACAATGAGCACACGCCCGACCTCTGCATAATTAGGATGCACACAATCAACACCAACACATGCATGCAAAAACACGCCAGCAAATAGCAAAGTCATACAGGACCAAAGCTATGCGTAGGCGAGAAAAAAGAAAATCCCGAAGTGATCAGGTCCGCGATCATGAAACCACAACAATGACAGTATCCACACCAACCATCTCATTGTTGGGGAACGTAGCAGAATTTTAAAATTTTCTACGCATCACCAAGATCAATCTATGGAGTCATCTATCAACGAGGGAAAGAGGAGTGGATCTACATACCCTTGTAGATCACGAGCGGAAGCGTTCAAGATAACGGGGTTGATGGAGTCGTACTCGACGTGATTCAAATCACCGATGACCAAGTGCCGAACGGACAGCACCTCCGCGTTCAACACACGTACGGTTGGGAAGACGTCTCCTCCAACTTGATCCAGTAAGGGGGAAGGAGAAGTTGATGAAGATCCAGCAGCACGACGGCGTGGTGGTTGAAGCAACGGTGATCTCGGCAGGGCTTCACCAAGCGCTGGGAGATGGAGGAGTGTCACGGGAGGGAAAGGGAGAGGCCAGGGGCTTGGGTGCGCAGCCCTCCCTCCTCCCAACTATATATAGGGTGCCTAAGGGGGGGCGCCGGCCCTAGGAGATCCAATCTCCTAGGGGGACGGCGGCCAAAGGGGGTGCCTTGCCCCCCAAGGCAAGGGTGGCGCCCCCCACCCCTAGGGTTTCCAACCCTAGGCGCAGGGGAAGGCCCAAGGGGGGCGCACCAGCCCACTAGGGGCTGGTTCCCCTCCCACTTCATCCCATGGGGCCCTCCGAGATAGGTGGCCCCACCCGGTGGACCCCCGGGACCCTTCCGGTGGTCCCGGTACAATACCGGTGACCCCCGAAACCTTCTCGATGGCCGAAACTGGACTTCCTATATATGAATCTTTACCTCCGGACCATTTCGAAACTCCTCGTGACGTCCGGGATCTCATCCGGGACTCCGAACAACTTTCGGGTTACCGTGTGCTAATATCTCTACAACCCTAGTGTCACCGAACCTTAAGTGTGTAGACCCTACGGGTTCGGGAGACATGTAGACATGACCGAGAAGCCTCTCCAGTCAATAACCAACAGCGGGATCTGGATACCCATGTTGGCTCCCACATGCTCCACAATGATCTCATCGGATGAACCACGATGTCGAGGATTCAATCAATCCGTATACAATTCCCTTTGTCAATCGGTACGTTACTTGCCCTAGACTCGATCGTCGGTATCCCAATACCTTGTTCAGTCTCGTTATCGGCAAGTCACTTTACTCGTACCGTAATGCATGATCTCGTGATCAGCCACTTGATCACATTGAGCTCATTATGATGATGCATTACCGAGTAGGCCCAGAGATACCTCTCCGTCATACGGAGTGACAAATCCCAGTCTCGATTCGTGCCAACCCGACAGACACTTTCGGAGATACCTGTCTTGTACCTTTATAGTCACCCAGTTACGTTGTGAAGTTTGGCACACCCAAGGTACTCCTACGGTATCTGGGAGTTGCACAATCTCATGGTCTAAGGAAATGATACTTGACATTCAGAAAAGCTACAGCAAACGAACTACACGATCTTTGAGCTAAGCTTAGGATTGGGTCTTGTCCATCACATAATTCTCCTAATGATGTGATCCCGTTATCAATGACATCTAATGTCCATAGTCAGGAAACCATGACTATCCTTTGATCAACGAGCCAGTCAACTAGAGGCTCACTAGGGACGTGTTGTGATCTATGTATTCACACATGTATTACGATTTCCGGATAACACGATTATAGCATGAACAATAGACAATTATCATGAACAAAGAAATATAATAATAACCATTTTATTATTGCCTCTAGGGCATATTTCCAACAGTCTCCCACTTGCACTAGAGTCAATATTCTAGTTACATTGTGATGAATCAAACACCCATCCAGTTCTGGTGTTGATCATGTTTTGCTCTAGGGAGAGGTTTAGTCAACAGATCTGCTACATTCAGGTCCGTATGTACTTTACAAATCTCTATATCTCCATTTTGAACACTTTCACGAATGGAGTTGAAGCGACGCTTGATATGCCTGGTCTTCCTGTGAAACCTGGGCTCCTTGGCAAGGGCAACAGCTCCAGTGTTGTCACAGAAGAGAGTCATCGAGCCCGACGCATTGGGTATGACTCCTAGGTCGGTAATGAACTCCTTCACCCAGACTGCTTCTTGTGCTGCCTCCGAGGCTGCCATGTACTCCGCTTCACATGTAGATCCCGCCACAACGCTTTGCTTGCAACTGCACCAGCTTACTGCCCCACCATTCAAAATATACACGTATCCGGTTTGTGACTTAGAGTCATCCAGATCTCTGTCGAAGCTAGCATCGACGTAACCCTTTACGATGAGCTCTTCATCACCTCCATAAACGGGAAACATTTCCTTAGTCCTTTTCAGGTACTTCAGGATATTCTTGACCGCTGTCCAGTGTTCCATGCCGGGATTACTTTGGTACCTTCCTACCAAACTTACGGCAAGGTTTACATCAGGTCTGGTACACAGCATAGCATACATGATAGACCCTATGGCCGAGGCATAGGGGACGACACTCATCTTTTCTCTATCTTCTGCCGTGGTCGGGCATTGAGCCGTGCTCAATCTCGTACCTTGCAATACAGGCAAGAACCCCTTCTTTGACTGATCCATTTTGAACTTCTTCAATATCTTGTCAAGGTACGTGCTCTGCGAAAGACCAATGAGGCGTCTCAATCTATCTCTATAGATCTTGATGCCTAATATATAAGCAGCTTCTCCAAGGTCCTTCATTGAAAAACACTTGTTCAAGTAGGCCTTTATGCTTTCCAAGAATTCTATATCATTTCCCATCAACAGTATGTCATCCACATACAATATGAGAAATGCTACAGAGCTCCCACTCACTTTCTTGTAAATGCAGGCTTCTCCATAAGTCTGCATAAACCCAAACGCTTTGATCATATCATCAAAACGAATGTTCCAACTCCGAGATGCTTGCACCAGCCCATAAATCGAGCGTTGGAGCTTGCACACCTTGTCAGCATTCTTAGGATCGACAAAACCTTCCGGCTGCATCATATACAATTCTTCCTTAAGGAAACCATTAAGGAATGTTGTTTTGACGTCCATTTACCATATCTCATAATCATAGAATACGGCAATTGCTAACATGATTTGGATGGACTTCAGCTTCGCTACAGGTGAGAAAGTCTCATCGTAGTCAACCCCTTGAACTTGTCGATAACCCTTAGCGACAAGCCGAGCTTTATAGATGGTCACATTACCATCCGCATCTGTCTTCTTCCTAAAGATCCATTTATTTTCTATGGCTCGCCGATCAACGGGCAAGTCAGTCAAAGTCCATACTTCGTTTTCATACATGGATCCTATCTCGGATTTCATGGCTTCCAGCCATTTGTCAGAATCCGAGCCCGCCATCGCTTCTTCATAGTTCTAAGGTTCACCGTTGTCTAACAACATGATTTCCAAGACAGGGTTGCCGTACCACTCTGGTGCGGAACGTGTCCTTGTGGACCTACGAAGTTCAGTAACAACTTGATCTGAAGTTTCATGATCATCATCAACTTCCTCTCTAGTCGGTGCAGGCACCTCAGGAACATTTTCTTGAGCTGCGCCACTTACCGGTTCAAGAGGTAATACTTCATCAAGTTCTACCTTCCTCCCACTTATTTCTTTCGAGAGAAAATCTTTCTCTATAAAGGACCCATTCTTGGCAACAAAGATCTTGCCTTCGGATCTGAGGTAGAAGGTATACCCAACAGTTTCTTTAGGGTATCCTATGAAGACGCATTTTTCCGAATTGGGTTCGAGCTTTTCAGGTTGAACTTTCTTGACATAAGCATCGCATCCCCAAACTTTTAGAAATGACAGCTTAGGTTTCTTCCCAAACCATAATTCATACGGTGTCGTCTCAATGGATTTCGACGGAGCCCTATTTAAAGTGAATGCGGCAGTCTCTAAAGCATAGCCCCAAAATGATAGCGGTAAATCGATAAGAGACATCATAGATCGCACCATATCTAATAGAGTGCGATTACGACGTTAGTACACACCATTACGCTGAGGTGTTCCAGGCGGCGTTAGTTGTGAAACTATTCCATATTTTCTTAAGTGTGTGCCAAATTCGTGACTCAAGTATTCTCCCCCACGATCTGATCGCAAGTACTTGATTTTCCTGTCACGTTGACTCTCAACCTCACTCTGAAATTCCTTGAACTTTTCAAAGGTCTCAGACTTGTGTTTCATTAAGTAGACATACCCATATCTACTCAAGTCATCAGTGAGGGTGAGAACATAACGATAGCCACCGCGAGCCTCAACACTCATTGGACCGCACACATCAGTATGTATGATTTCCAATAAGTTGGTTGCTCGCTCCATTGTTCCTGAGAACGGAGTCTTGGTCATTTTACCCATGAGGCATGGTTCACACGTGTCAAATGATTCGTAATCAAGAGACTCTAAAAGTCCATCTGCATGGAGCTTCTTCATGCGTTGACACCTATGTGACCAAGGCGGCAGTGCCACAAGTATGTGGGACTATCATTATCAACCTTACATCTTTTGGTATTCACACTGTGAATATGTGTAGCATTACGCTCGAGATTCATTAGGAATAAACCATTCACCATCGGAGCATGACCATAAAACATATCTCTCATATAAATAGAACAACCATTATTCTCGGATTTAAATGAGTAGCCATCTCGTATTAAACGAGATCCTGATACAATGTTCATGCTCAAAGCTGGCACTAAATAACAATTATTGAGGTTTAAAACTAATCCCGTAGGTAAATGTAGATGTAGCGTGCCGACGGCGATCACATCGACCTTGGAACCATTCCCGACGCGCATCGTCACCTCGTCCTTTGCCGGTCTCCGTTTATTCCGCAGCTCCTGCTTTGAGTTACAAATGTGAGCAACCGCACCGGTATCAAATACCTAGGAGCTACTACGAGTACTGGTAAGGTACACATCAATTACATGTATATCACATATACCTTTCGTGATGCCGGCCTTCTTGTCCGCTAAGTATTTGGAGCAGTTCCGCTTCCAGTGACCACTTCCCTTGCAATAAAAACACTTAGTCTCGGGCTTGGGTCCATTCTTTGGCTTCTTCCCGACAGCTTGCTTACTGGGCACGGCAACTCCCTTGTCGTCCTTCTTGAAGTTCTTCTTACCCTTGCCTTTCTTGAACTTAGTGGTTTTATTCACCATCAACACTTGATGTTCCTTTTTGACTTCTACCTCTGCTGATTTCAGCATTGCAAATACTTCAGGAATGGTCTTTTCCATCCCCTGCATATTGAAGTTCATCACAAAGCTCTTGTAGCTCGATGGAAGCGACTGAAGGATTCTGTCAATGAATACGTCATCCGGGAGATTAACTCCCAGCTGAGTCAAGCGGTTATGCAATCCAGACATTTTGAGTATGTGCTCACTAACAGAACTATTTTCCTCCATCTTACAGCTGAAGAACTTGTCGGAGACTTCATATCTCTCGACCCGGGCATGAGCTTGAAAAACCATTTTCAGCTCTTCGAACATCTCATATGCTCCGTGTCTCTCAAAATGCTTTTGGAGCCCCGGTTCTAAGCTGTAAAGCATGCCGCACTGAACGAGGGAGTAATCATCAGCACGTGTCTGCCAAGCGTTCATAACGTCTTGGTTCTATGGGACGGGTGCGTCACCTAGCGGTGCTTCTAAGACATAATCTTTCTTGCCAGCTATGAGGATGATCCTCAGGTTCCGGACCCAGTCCGTATAGTTGCTGCCATCGTCTTTCAGCTTGGTTTTCTCTAAGAACGCGTTGAAGTTGAGGACAACGTTGGCCATTTGATCTACGACATATTGTAAAGATTTTAGACTAAGTTCATGATAATTAAGTTCATCTAATCAAATTATTCAATGAACTCCCACTCAGATAGACATCTCTCCAGTCATCTAAGTATAACATGATCCGAGTTAACTAGGCTGTGTCCGATCATCACGTGAGACGGACTAGTCAACATCGGTGAACATCTTCATGTTGATCGTATCTTCTATACGACTCATGCTCGACCTTTCGGTCTTCTGTGTTCCGAGGCCATGTCTGTACATGCTAGGCTCGTCAAGTCAACCTAAATGTATTGCGTGTGTAAATCTGGCTTACACCCGTTGTATTCGAACATTAGAATCTATCACACCCGATCATCACGTGGTGCTTCGAAACAACGAACCTTCGCAACGGTGCACAGTTAGGGGGAACACTTTCTTAAAATTTTACGAGGGATCATCTTATTTAAGCTACCGTCGTTCTAAGCAAATAAGATGTAAAACATGATAAACATCACATGCAATCAAATAGTGACATGATATGGCCAATATCATTTGCTCCATCTTCGGGGCTCCATGATCATCGTTGTCACCGGCATGACACCATGATCTCCATCATCATGATCTCCATCATCGGGTCTTCTTGAAGTTGTCACGTCAACTATTACTTCTACTACTATGGCTAACGCTTTAGAAATAAAGTAAATTAATTACATGACGTTTATGTTGACACGCAGGTCATAAATAAATAAAGACAACTCCTATGGCTCCTGTCGGTTGTCATACTCATCGACATGCAAGTCGTGATTCCTATTACAAGAACATGATCATCTCATACATCACATATATCATTCATCACATCCTTTGGCCATATCACATCACAAAACACTTGCTGCAAAAACAAGTTAGACGTCCTCTAATTGTTGTTGCAAGTTTTTACGTGGCTGCTGTAGGTTTCTAGCAAGAACGTTTCTTACCTACGCCAAAACCACAACGTGAATTGCCAATTTCTATTTACCCTTCATAAGGACCCTATTCATCGAATCCGATCCGACTAAAGTGGGAGAGACAGACACCCGCCAGCCACCTTATGCAACTAGTGCATGTCAGTCGGTGGAACCGGTCTCACGTAAGCGTACGTGTAAGGTTGGTCCGGGCTGCTTCATCCCACGATGCCGCCGAATCAAGATAAGACTAGTAACGGCAAGATAATTGACAATATCGACGCCCACAACTACTTTGTGTTCTACTCGTGCATAGTAACTACGCATAGACCTAGCTCATGATGCCACTGTTGGGGAACATAGCAGAATTTTAAAATTTTCTACGCATCACCAAGATCAATCTATGGAGTCATCTATCAACGAGGGAAAGAGGAGTGCATCTACATACCCTTGTAGATCACGAGCGGAAGCGTTCAAGAGAACGGGGTTGATGGAGTCGTACTCGACGTGATTCAAATCACCGATGACCAAGTGCCGAACGGACAGCACCTCCGCGTTCAACACACGTACGGTTGGGAAGACGTCTCCTCCAACTTGATCCAGTAAGGGGGAAGGAGAAGTTGATGAAGATCCAGCAGCACGACGGCGTGGTGGTTGAAGCAACGGTGATCTCGGCAGGGCTTCACCAAGCGCTGGGAGATGGAGGAGTGTCACGGGAGGGAAAGGGAGAGGCCAGGGGCTTGGGTGCGCAGCCCTCCCTCCTCCCAACTATATATAGGGTGCCTAAGGGGGGGCGCCGGCCCTAGGAGATCCAATCTCCTAGGGGGACGGCGGCCAAAGGGGGTGCCTTGCCCCCCAAGGCAAGGGTGGCGCCCCCCACCCCTAGGGTTTCCAACCCTAGGCGCAGGGGGAGGCCCAAGGGGGGCGCACCAGCCCACTAGGGGCTGGTTCCCCTCCCACTTCATCCCATGGGGCCCTCCGGGATAGGTGGCCCCACCCGGTGGACCCCCGGGACCCTTCCGGTGGTCCCGGTACAATACCGGTGACCCCCGAAACCTTCCCGATGGCCGAAACTGGACTTCCTATATATGAATCTTTACCTACGGACCATTCTGGAACTCCTCGTGACATCCGGGATCTCATCCGAGACTCCGAACAACTTTCGGGTTACCATGTGCTAATATCTCTACAACCCTAGCGTCACCGAACCTTAAGTGTGTAGACCCTACGGGTTCGGGAGACATGCAGACATGACCGAGAAGCCTCTCCGGTCAATAACCAACAGCGGGATCTGGATACCCATGTTGGCTCCCACATGCTCCACGATGATCTCATTGGATGAACCACGATGTCGAGGATTCAATCAATCCGTATACAATTCCCTTTGTCAATCGGTACGTTACTTGCCCGAGACTCGATCGTCGTTATCCCAATACCTTGTTCAGTCTCATTACCGGCAAGTCACTTTACTCGTACCGTAATGCATGATCCTGTGATCAGCCACTTGATCACATTGAGCTCATTATGATGATGCATTACCGAGTGGGCCCAGAGATACCTCTCCGTCAAACGGACTGACAAATCCCAGTCTCGATTCGTGCCAACCCAACAGACACTTTCGGAGATACCTGTAATGTACCTTTATAGTCACTCAGTTACGTTGTGACGTTTGGCACACCCAAGGTACTCCTACGGTATCCGGGAGTTGCACAATCTCATGGTCTAAGGAAATGATACTTGACATTCAGAAAAGCTACAGCAAACGAACTACACGATCTTTGAGCTAAGCTTAGGATTGGGTCTTCTCCATCACATCATTCTCCTAATGATGTGATCCCGTTATCAATGACATCTAATGTCCATAGTTAGGAAACCATGACTATCCTTTGATCAACGAGCCAGTCAACTAGAGGCTCACTAGGGACGTGTTGTGGTCTATGTATTCACACATGTATTACGATTTCCGGATAACACAATTATAGAATGAACAATAGACAATTATCATGAACAAAGAAATATAATAATAACCATTTTATTATTGCCTATAGGGCATATTTCCAACACTCATGACATCACACAGACATCGGGGTTCTCCAACAACGACACTTTCAGGAAGGGGAGTGACGCTCAAGCGCCATCGACATCGAATCCAGTAAGAATCTAGGTTTTCATCCTAAGGAAATAGTCCGACCATATCCGATGAATGCCTTCAACAAGGTAACGACACAAAAACACCCCGATTGCTAGGTATAACCAACTTGGGTTTGACCTAGACTTTCACCCTGAAGCTAGAGTCAGGTGCACGAGTAACACCACCATCGACATCACTCATGTGTTGTCACCACCACTTTTTCATCAACAGCTACATGCAATGTATGTCCACCGCTGCTGCACAACCATCTCTCTCTGTCAAACCGTCATCCATAGTTTGCATCTCAGTGTCGAAGTCAACCACCTGATCTGAAGGGAGAGACCCTCACGAAGACCTTTCAGTGGATGTACCAATCCGCATGTAGCTGCCTCGAGAACACCAATGATATTGACGCGACACCAAGCCTTGCTAGATTGATCGATCCCCAACTCCCCATGCCTTGCTGGATTGATCGATCCCTTCATCATCTTAGATGGGAGGTTCTTGTCCCAGTAGCTCATGAATTTTTTTTTTAAAAAAACTTTCAGTTTTTCATGTTCATTCAAGGCAGCACAAAGAATATCAAAGGTGCTAAAAATTACAACCAGGACCGTAGACCACCTAGCGGCGACTACAAGAACTGAAGCGAGCCGAAGGCGTGCCACTGCTATCATCCCTTCCTCACCGGAGCCGGGCAAACCTTGTTGTAGTAGACAGATGGAAAGTTGTCGTGATAAGGCCCCATAAAACCAGTGCATCAGAGCCGCAACCATTGTCGATGAAGAAAGTCATATATCGAAAGGATCAAACCTGTAAACACTCAAACGAAGACAAACAAAGGCTATATCTAAATAGATCCATCGAAGAGTAGCACTAACTGAATCTCGCGAGATTCGATAGAGACACACCTCAACACTCCCTCCAACGATGCTAGACGCACCATCGGGGCGGAGATTTAACATGGGAGACATTATTCCTACCGAGGGACATCGCCGCCGCGACGGAGCCCCAACCAAAATGTTGAACCTAACCAGGGGGGATGTTCCTCCGCACCTCTAGGGCCCAAAGGCCATCAGAGATGTGGCAAGCCAGCGGCGGCACTGACGGGAGGAGAAGGAATGCCTGGGGTCTTTTCTTGTGCCACCTCCACCTTGTTCGGCTTTCAGTAGCTCATGAGGTTGCTTCCACCTGCCGCAGCTTTCGAGAGAGTTAAGGCCAAGGGATTTTAAATTGTTGAATAAACATGTGTAAAACACGTGTGTATATTGTTTAGCTCATGCTTTGTTATTTAAATAGTATACACGTGCATTGTTTGTACGTACCAAGGTTTACATCTTTGAGACCAGTGTCATACGCGACTCATCCGTTCCCAACACGTACGACACGAGCCAGTGGAAATTTGCAGGGGCACGCAACTGCGCGGCCCAGATCACCACTCGATCGCACCGTGAATCGTGCAGTTGTGGGCAGTCCAAATTTGTTAAAATCACATGTAATGTTTGTATGTTGTGAATATGTGCGAATACATTCAGATGTACATGTCGGTTTTTTACAGATATGTCGTACATACCGCGGTATTCTCCCATGTTGGACTACAAGTTGACCTTATATGTCTACCTCTTTGCTTCATGTTCATCTCCTGCAGTAGTGCTTGCATGTGTTGGGCTGGACGATAAGCTTATTGGCATGGAAGTTGGTCGTAAGTACAAGCATGATCATTTTCTCGATGCTGGTGGCATGCCATTCTTCAACCCTGCGCTAAGGCTCATTGGCGCAATAGGGTTCTGGCCTCTATAGGTGTATATGTTTCCCTATGAGAATGCATCTGGTGAGGCTAAAGATAGGACGGTGTGATTCATGATGGTGGATGTTGCACAGTATGAGCATCGCATATCACTATTAGGGAAAAGCCTAGCAGCATTGCAGGTTTTAGGCCTATCAGTAGCGTGGGATGGTGCGCTACTGGTACGACGCTACAGCTAAAGGTTAGCAGTAGCGCGGGTTAACCAACGCTACTGCTATATCGACTTAGTAGTAGTGTTTTCTCCAAACAGTGTTACTGGTAGTTACTAGTAGCGCTTCTCCCTGCACGCGCTACTACTATTATTTCGTATTTTATTTATTTTTTATTTCATGTTTTATTCATACACCTTTATATAAGTTTTCATACAACAGCAATTTAGAGGTAGTTTTTACATCATAATGAGTTATTACATCACTGGGTGAAAGAACCGTGGACTAGTGTCCATCCACTTGAAACTAGTCCACGGTTCTTTCACCCAATGATATAATAAATATCATCATCATCATCATCATCATCATCATCTATCATTAACAATTTATCATCATAATACATCATTGTCATATAACACCTCCTCATGATCATCATTTTCATCAATGAGACATCACATAGCAAGTTGGTCACTAGTCATAATCACAACTACTCCTCATCATCAACTCTAACACATTGTACCACATAATAAATATTGTACCTCATAGGACCTACTACATTCTCTTAGGACCTACTATATTATCTTAGGTAAAATAGCATAAAACAAGATAGCCCCTGACTCTCCATTATGGAGAATGGAGATTATCCTGTCTCCAATTCTTGCCTTTCGCACAACATTGCTTCCAAGTAGCTCCTTACGACTGTCCATACATTTTTCCATTCTGTGATTTTCATGTCTCCATCTCTTTTAGAAATCCGATATGGACAGCTGAGATTCGTAGGACGACCTGGCTGTATGTTCAAAACATTAAGGCGACCTTTCTGATACATCAGATGAGGCACACAATCATCCGGGATTTTCTGTTGAAAAACATAGTAATAACTTCGTAGTTAGCAATGTAGTTAAGTTTTAAAAGAATTTATGCAAAAGATGCATGGATGTCGTAATAGTAAAAAATCTTACCATGGCATCTCCATGGATGTTACCGTAGTTCAACACATGCACTAGTGGCACGTATTGACCATAATGTGGAGGAGTTTTATTATAGATACTGTAATTTTCAAGATCAGTACAAAATGTGACCAGATGATTTTTCTCCTGATAAGTTAACTCAGAGCCATTAGTGTAGTAGGTTCTGTCTACCATGTTCCGCACATTGTTTGAACAATTAAAATAAGATGTCAATGAAAATAAGCTGTCAACTATTTTAAAATGAACAATATAAATTAGTTAATAATTATGTTTGAGAAACTCACATAACGGTAGAATTGGAAGCGTATCAACAAGGACCCAAATGTCCAAATTGTCTTGGTCGATGTCAGGATCACCAAGATCCATGGTGACAAACATACCCTCTTGAAAATCATACATCTTGCAAAGTGCTTCCCAACCCGGGCAACCAAAATGGGATACGCTCTCAGAATTGCATAGATTTACCTCAAAATCCATACCATGATGGGTCCTTAGGTTAATTTTCTTTGTTTCATTCCTCTCATGATCTTCAAAACCCATCCTCTCCAAGACATAGCGTCTTGCATGGCATGAGATAAGCTAGTCGAATTGTAAAATACAAAAATTACACGTTGAAGTAGTACAAGTCGAGCTTAATTACGAAAAAAAAATCTTTGCGTCGTAGCTTACCGTATCACAATCGAAGGCCTCCTCGAGCTTAATGCTGAAGCATCGATCTTCGTCCAGGTGAGGCCTGTCGCAGAAACCCCGGTCGTCGTGGCACCAGGAACACTCCCCCGGGAGACTTTCGTCGTCCGATACGACATTTCCTATGTTCATAATTCAAATATTAAACTTGTACAATTAAATATATGTAGTATAAAAATTAAATTAGATAATTATTATTCATCACGGGTTGACTATCGGTCTGTCGAGTCTATATGACGGAGACTCTCCCTCAATGATTCCTCTCTCACATTTGCGACCGTCGGCGATGGTCGTTACTCCTTCTTTTCCTAGTGCATAACAAAGGTCTAGCACAAGGAAAAGAAGGAGAAATGACCCTCACGACAACAGTCGGGATTCTTCGTCCTCTCTCATATATGGTGGGTACACTCCCTCACTGATTTTTCGACCTTCGGTGATGGAGCCTCGGCAGATTTAATGTCAACCCGAAATGTCATTTAATTATTTTTCTAGAAATTCCAGGCCACTCGATATTTCCTACATATTCTAGCACAAGTCATGCCAAAATTCACGAAAAAAAATCCGGCATGACCTTTGCTAAAACAGGACATATCAAGCGCCTGAAATTTGTCGAAACGGAAATTAATCAACACTCCGGCAAAACATAGGCCACTCGGAGGTGTAACATGAACATGACCGGCCACTTGGGCAACCACATATCCTATTTGAGAAAGACAAGATATAAATGTTTTATCTACATCATATCTTATAGGACTCATATTGACAAGGAGATTTGGCTGGTCTGACCTCGAGGTCGGAGGGGGTCGGTGACGGAGACGACGGCGGGGATGATGGAGGGGCTCCTTGATTTCTGCAAAAACAAAAACCCTATAAATAAAACCCTAGCTGACGACATCGATGCGGGAATAATTGCTTAAACTAAAAAAATAACAACAAATGTGACATGTTCAACTAGTTTTATTAATTCAAATAGTTCTTACTAAATATAAACTTACTATAAATAGAAATAAACTAGTTCAACTAGTTATATTAATTTTCTTACTAAAAATACATTAGTTCTATTAATTCAACTAGTTCTTACTAAAACTAAACTAGTTCAACTAGTTTATTAATTTACTTACTAATTATTTTAAACACTTACTTAAAACAGTAAAAAAACTATATTGAATTTTTTCTCTAAACTAAACACTACTGTCGTAATTAACATCTAGTTAAACCCTACTGCCCTAACCCTACTGCCCTAACCCTACTGCCCTAGTTCTTAAGCATCTACAAGTACTAACTAATTAGATGAACCCTACCTAGGTGCTTAAGCATCTACAACTACTTAAGCACCCATTGATGAACCCTAGGAATTTGTCCTAAAAACTAATTAAGTATCTACAACTACTGCCCTAATTAACATCTAGTTTACAATTAAGCATCTACAACTACTGCCCTAATTAGCATCTAATTTGATGAACCCTAACTAATTTGATGCACTATAAAATTTGATGAACCCTAGCTAGGAATAGGTAGGGGATGAGGAGGAGGTGGTGTAGACGTGCTCACCTCGGGCGCCGGCAGAGTTAGGGAGCGGCCGAGGAAGGGCCAGGCGGCGTCGAGGTCGGGGTCGGGCTTGGGCGCGCGACGGAGGGCGACGATGTAGGGCGGCGGCGAGGTCAGGGTCAGGGAAGGCGTCGAGGTCGGGGGCGGGGGCGGCGTCGAGGGCGTGCGGAGGGCGATGGAGAGCGCGCGGTGGCCGACGGCAATGCAGGGCGACGACGGCGCGGTGACAGCAGAGGAGTTGGATTTGGGGGAAATGGCCCTGGAGAAGAAGAACCGCGCGGTTAAGTCAAAAATAGCAGTAGCGTGGTCCAGGAAAAGCGCTATTGCTACATTAGCTATAGCTATAACTTAGCTATAGCGCTGTCTGACAGAACGCGCTACTGCTAAGTTAGCTATAGCGCATGTCCTGAAAGCACGCTGCTGCTACGCCTTTCTCTTTATTTTTATTTTCCATTTCTTTTCCTTCACATTTTCATTTTCTCCTTTCTCTTTTTCTATTTCTTTCATTTTCATTTACTTCTCTATATTTTTTTTATTTGATTTTCCTTTCATTAGCAGTAGCGCTTTCTGCGTAAAACACGCTGCTACAACAACCTTAGTAGCAGCGCGCTTTGCTTAAGCTCGCTACTATTATTGGTAGCCTGGCGAGAATAGTAGGGGAATTGTAGTTGCGGCGCTTCTTCGCTGAGACGCGCTACAACTATAAACTTAGCTGCAGCGCGTTTCTTTGCCACGTGCTAGTGGTAAGTAGTAGTAGCGCTTATTTTTGTCCCGCGCTACTGGTAAGATTCTGTGTATAAGGTTTTCCCTAGTAGTGTATGCTTCTTTCTCTCCGTGGGCACGGCTTCAGTTCTAGATATGGTGCAGAAACTGAAAGGAGTTGGGTTCTTCAGAATTACTGACTTGAAGAGTGGTCCATGTGTTACCATGCTCATGTCTCCTGCATGTAACAAGTACGGCTACTTTATTTACATGTAGGATGCACTCAAGGCACTAGAAGACTATGTGCCCCCCTCCCCTGGCCTTAGATAATATTGTGAAGAAATGTTGAAAACCGTGTGGAAATTGTGAAGCGTCTCAAATCTCCATACATGGTGACCCGCGATATATATATTGATTGAGGGGGTTCGGTACAGGAGATGGCAGCGTCGAGGCTAACCACCAAAGATATTACAGGAGGGTTTTAGCAGATAAGAGAGATAAACATAAAAAAGGATAACCTCCTAACTACCTCGTCGTGTGCCTCAAGGCCACGCTAATAACGTGTACACTATTATGTTTAACACTCCCCCATAATCACAACTATGACAAGTTGAGATTACGTTTAAACTCTTCAAAGCTTTTGACTGGCAAAGCTTTAGTGAACCCATCTGCAAGCTGATTTTTGGATGGTATAAATCTGATCTCAAGCTGTTTATTGGCAACACGTTCTCTCACAAAATGAAAATATATTTCAATATGCTTTGTTCTCGCATGGAAAACTGGATTTGCAGACAAGTATGTAGCACCAAGATTATCACACCATAAACACAACGGCTGAGTCTGAATTACTCCAAGTTCTCTGAGCATGGATTGAACCCAAATGATTTATGCTGTTGCATTTCTAGTGCTTTATATTATGCTTCTGTACTTGACCTAGAAACAGTGGCTTGCTTTCGTGCACACCATGATATTAGGTTAGATCCATAGAAAATGGCAAAGCCACCTATTGACCTTCTATCATCCAAGCAACCAGCCCAGTCCGCATCTGAGAATGCACTAACAAGTGTGGACGGTGACTTGCTGAGTGTGAGACCCAAGTGTGTAGTGTTGCTTATATACCTGAGAATTCGTTTTGCAGCTGTCCAGTGTGTTGTGGTGGGTGCATGAAGATACTGACACACCTTATTAACTGCAAAAGAGATGTCAGGTCGAGTAAGAGTCAAGTACTGAAGTCCTCCAACTAGACTTCTGTAACCAGTGATGTCCTCTTGGTGCAATGGTTCTCCTTCTGTCAAGGACAAGGGTTCTGAACTGGACAAGGGTGTTGGTGAAGATTTACAATTCTACATACCAACCTACTTAGCAGTTCAGTGGCATACTTGGCTTGAGATAGATGAATACCATTACTATGTTTCTTGACTTCAATACCCAAGAAGAAATGCAGATCTCCCAAATCCTTGAGAGCAAACTCAGAGCCTAAATCCTTAAGTAGTGTTGTCACAGCTCCATCAGAAGAACTAGTGACAATGATATCATCAACATATATCAAAACAAATATGGATGTTCTATGCTTGTTATAAATGAACAGAGATGTGTCAGACCTTGATGGAACAAAGCCAAGTGACTGAAGTTTCATACTTAACCGTGAATACCATGCTCTGGGTGCCTGTTTCAAACCATACAGGGCTTTACCAAGCTTGCAGACATATGAAGGTGCACTTTTATCCTCAAACCCAGGAGGTTGTTTCATGTACACTTCCTCTTCCAGAACACCATGGAGAAACGCGTTCTGGACATCTAGCAGTCTCAGACTCCATCCCCTGGACACAGCTATTGATAATACAAGACGGATTGTTGCAACTTTAACAACAGGACTAAACGTATCCTCATAATCTATGCCATATCTTTGCTTGAATCCCTTTGCTACAAGTCTTGCCTTGTATCTATCTATGGTACCATCAGATTTTTTCTTGATTCTGTAGACCCACTTACAGTCAATCAGATTTCTGCCTGGTCATGGGGGCACCAGGTGCCACGTTTTATTTTTCCGTAATGCCATGATTTCATCTTCCATAGCTGCCTTCCACCTTGGATCATCAAGTGCTGTTACTAAGCTGTTAGGCTCGCCAGTTGTACAAGACATACCAATCTTAGAGAAATTTTTGTAATTTAAACGAGTAGTTACTCCCTTCTGTAGCCTTGTGCGCGGCGCCACAGGAGAAGCCACAGGCGACGGAGCCATAGGAGATCCACCATCTGCGTCAGACGCTGGCGCGCTAGATCCCAAGGGGGATTCTGTCGCTGCTGCTGGCGACCGCGGCCGTAGCAATCCCGAGGGGGATTCTGTCGCTGCTGCTGGCGACCGCGACCGAGGCGAGGTGGCGGGCCCGGGCGAGTCCAGCCGGTTGGAGGTGGCGGGCCCCGACGAATCCGGTGCGGGCCAATCAGGCGAGCGAGGCCCGGCTGCGCGTGTGTCCTCCCGCCACACGTTATCTGCCGATTGGTGCAGGGCAGCGACATTGCTTTCACGACCGCTCGCACGCTCAAGGCCCGGGGCGCGCCCAGGTGCTGCCCGTCCTGTCCGCCCAGACCCCGGAGAGGATGCTGCCTCCTGTCATGGGGATCCCGGGGCAGATCCTCCTCGATGTGCGTCCGTGTCTCCAGCTGGGAAACACATGAAATCTTGCCCGTTTTGCCTCGGATTTTCACCATTTGGACTGATTTCTACAACAGTAATCTTAGGCATAATATGATGATTAGATGCAAGTTGATTAGTACTATTATTTTCTCCCCCATGATCAACGCCGGATAGGGATGAAGGCAAGAGAAGGATTTCTTTGCGGAGCAATGCGCCGGCATTTGGGTGGAGTTTGGCAAAGGGAAAAACTGTTTCATCGAAGACGACATCTCGAGAGATATACACACGCCCTGTGGCTACGTCAAGACACTTGACGCCTTTGTGTTGTGCACTGTACCCTATAAACACACATTGTGTCGAACGAAACATGAGCTTTTTGTTGTTATAGGGACAGAGGTTGGGCCAACATGCGCAACCAAATACGCGAAGGTGTGCATAGTTGGGTTTGGTGTGAAGGAGACGTTCGGTGGGTGTTTCATGATTGATGACACGGCTAGGCAGAATATTTATAAGATGTACTGCTGTAAGGAACGCCTCATCCCAAAACTTTAGTGGCATAGATGCGGCAGCAAGAAGAGAAAGGCCAATATCAACAATGTGCCTATGCTTGCGTTCTGCTGAACCATTTTGTTGGTGAGCGTGAGGGCAAGAAACATGATGAGAGATTCCTATACGTTGGAAAAAGGAGTTGAGTTTTTCGTACTCACCACTCCAGTCTGACTGCATAGCAAGTATTTTGCAATCAAACTGTTGTTCTACCAATGCTTGGAAGTTCGGGAAAACTTGGAAAACATCGGAGCGTTTTTTAAGGAGGTATATCCAAGTATACTTGCTAAAATCATCAATGAAGCTCACGTAATAGGTATGGCGTCCAACAGAGGAGGGAGCCAGTCCCCAAACGTCTGAAAACACAAGTTGCAAAGGTTTTGTGGATACACTTGTAGATATAGGATATGGTAACTAGTGACTTTTTGCTCTTTGGCAAGAGTCACAAATAGTTTCACGATCATGCTCATCAACAAAAGCGAGCTTAATTTTTCTAAGAATCTGATAAACAGTGGAAAAAGATGGGTGGCCTAAACGATTATGCCATCGTTCTGAAGACACTTTGAAGACTCCATAGGCTTGCTTATTGAACTTGGAAATTTTGGGGATCAATGGGTAGAGGCCTTGCACACATCTACCGCGATAAAGCACCCTCCTCGTGACCTGATCCTTGATCAAAAAGAAGAAGGGGTGAAACTCGATGAAAACACCATTGTCAAGAGTAATGCGGTGTACGGACAAAAGATTTTTGGATGCATTTGGAATGTGAAGAACATCATCTACAAGAATATCACGGTGTGGGGTTTTAATAATAGACTCTCCAACATGACTAATCATCATACCTGGACCGTTTTCAGTGGTGTGGACGTGATCTTGGCCATGATACTTCTCATGAATGGTCATCTTCTCAAGCTCGGAAGTGATGTTCTCATTCGAGCCGGAGTCAAGATACCAGTTCGAATGAACTCCATATGAAGGATCGGCCGCAGCTGCAACACGCCTTTTCCTGGAGTTATCTTCTGCATAGCGCCATTTACATTCTTTGGCAATATGGTTAGTTTTCTTGTAGATCTGGCATTTTTTTCGTACTCCTCATACCCGACGAAGCGGCCCCCTTGGTTGTTGTTGTAGTAGTGGCGTGGGGGCCATTGTTGTTGTAGTAGCCCCCGCCGCCGCCGCCACGATGGCCGCTGCCTTGGCCGCCGCCGTTGCCATGGTTGTTGTAGCCGCCGCCGTGGTGGTTGTAGCCGCCGCCGCCTTGGTTGTAGCCGCCGCTACCCGTGCCAGGATAGCCGCTGCTAGGGTTTTGGCCGCCACCACCAGAGTAGCCGCCGCCGCGACCACCTTGCTTCTGGTTGCGGTAGCCGCCTCTGCCGCCACGCGATCGACCCCTGGAGGCGGCGTTCGCTGACGATTTGAAGCCACCAGCGCTGCTAAACATCTCAGCGCGTTGATCAAAGTTTGCCACCATCGAGAAGAGTGCATCGACGGTGATGGGCTCGGTGCGGACGTCGAGTGCAGAGATGATGGGCTGATACTCCATATCAAGCCCGGCGACGATGAAAGAGATAAGCTCGTCCTCCCCGATCGGTTTGCCTGCCGCCGCAAGCTCGTCGGAGAGGGGACGCATCTGCCCGAAGAAGGTGGAGGCCGACTGTGACCCCTTCTGGGCGTTTGTGAGGGCCGATCTGATGTTATTAACACGAGACAGAGAGACCGCAGAAAACATATTTGCTAGCGCGGTCCAAATTGCATGTGATGATTCAAGCGAGGCTACTTGGATGAGCACCTCTTTTGACAGGTTTCGGAGAAGATATGCTACTATTTGCTAATCTTGAACAAGCCAAGGTTTATGAGCAGGGTTGGGAACTACCTGATCTTTGCCATCTTTGTCTTTGCTGATGGTTGTTTTTGGAGGCTCCTCTATAGTCTGATCTATGTAGCCAAACAAGCCGGCGCCCAATATCTAGGATCGTGCTTGGGCTCGCCAGAGAACATAGTTCGTCCGGCTGAGAGTTCTGAGGTGTTGTAGTTGAGGCCAGAGGAGGGGACTGCGGAGGAGGTGGACATGATTGCGGCGTGGTGATTCTGGGAAGGGAACGGATGGAGAAGATGAGCTAGATGTCGTGGAAGAGGCCTGCTCTGTATACCATGTGGAAATTGTGAAGCGTCTCAAATCTCCATACATGGAGACCCGCGATATATATATTGATTGAGGGGGTTCGGTACAGGAGATGGCAGCGTCGAGGCTAACCACCAGAGATATTACAGGAGGGTTTTAGGAGATAAGAGAGATAAACATAAAAAAGGATAACCTCCTAACTACCTCGCCGTGTGCCTCAAGGCCACGCTAATAACCTGTACACTATTATGTTTAACAAACCGAACTATGAAACAATCCCTAACTGCAAGAACACGGCTATACCGCCTTTGGAAATAACTAGCAAAGTGGGAAAGCTCTTTGTTGTGTTAATATTGTTTTGGATTCATTGCTAGAGTGTGGATTCATTGTTTGTTTTTTTAAATAAAGAATAATCACATACTCTTTCACACATTACCTATAGCCATGTTGATTTGTGGCGAAAATTTATGTGTGAAATAATTGACCGACTTTCCTTTCATGTTTATTGAGCGCATGTGGACAGGGTCTATCTCTTCGTCCCGGATCGTTGAAGTAGGGTAAAGCAGAGACCACTTATTGCGTCCATGTGGACCTCTCTCCACTTATATTTAGAAGAAAAAACTTAATTTGTTTTCCATTGTACAATGTTACTTTCATGCCGAAGTAGTGGCATTACTTTTCTTCATTGAATATGCATAATAAATTATGAACGGCAATATCCGCAAAAAAAAATGAACGACAATAACCATCAGGACGAACGGCAATAAGAAAATAACCATCGTAACGGCAATATGAACAAGGTCGCCAGAAGTGCAGGGGAGCGTTTGCCTGACATTGAACAGAAAAACTTGCTACATAGACAAAAAGAGGACATTTACAATGCCCAAAGACCGATAGGGTGACTTTTGGAACTATCACAAATTATCCTTCGCTCATCTTTAATCATGAGCACTTGAGTTATTCATATATATGCAAAAAAAAAAATTATTCATATAGATATTGCGAGATCGGTCTTACCAACCCGTACATTTATTTTATCTGAATAACACCGAAGTGGCTTTATATAATAGCAACCACCATGCTTGTTAGCATTTCGGATGGCATGTCGGGCACATTGCATGGCATTCTTCCACATGTTTCCAGCACGGTTCGTCGGGCAACAAGGGGCAGCACCAGCACTGATGCCAATAGAACTGACTGTTTCTACTGTTGCAGTCCCTTCTGTAGCACCAATTCACTGAGATTTTGCTCCCGCTTGATGCCAAATCCGCGGTAGTAGCATTTGCGGTTACATTGGCACGACGGTCTTCGTAGCTTACATGACGACCTGTCGCATAATAAGCAACGCACGACATTTGTTAGTGCACAATGCACAAAATATATATACCACTGGAACAACGGGACACATCGATTTATCCAAGACAAGAACATAGCTGCAAGAGTATCGGAAATCCATTTTGGCTCTATACAAGGAAGATGGTGTTATGCTTACATTCTCCGAACACGAGGCTCCTGACGAACAAGAGGGCAACCACGAACACCAGGCTGCTCCCTCTCATGATCGATCTTCAACTTGTGAAAATCTTATCTTGAAACCTAAGAGGCAATGACCATGACCCCCTCCGGCAGCACTATGGCCCTGTTTGGTTCGGCTTTTATCGACAGATTCCGCTGCCGCGCAGCAGAATCTGAACCAAAGGACGAACCCAGCAGAATCCGATTTCAGAAATCCGCTGACAAAATCTGAACCAAAAACGGAAGCAGCCCAGGATGTGTTTTCCAAAATCTGATTCCGCTGCGGGCCAAAATCTGAAAAAGATGTATCAGCTGGTTTGCCAAATGACCTACATCTTTTTCACATCAGATTTTCCACAGCTATTTTTCCACAGCAGATTTTTTACATCTGCTTTTAGAAATCCACAGCCGAACCAAACAAGGCCTATATATGACGATTTGGAGGTTAGCAGTTTACATATGGCTTTATATGAGCTTTATTACCATGATGAATACAGCAGGTTGCGAGTTTATGTTAATCTTTTTTTTAGCGTGTGGAGCAGGTGAGATATTATTACCTTAAAAGACAATAAATTAGATTTATTACCTAAAGGGATAAGTATATTTTTTGTCCCTCAATTTTTTCGAAAGTATATAAATGGTCCCTCAACTCCAAAACCAGCAAACTGTAGTCCTTCAATTTTTAAAACCGGATAAGTTTAGTCCCTCATACCACTTTGGTTGATTTTTTGCTGACATGGACTGGTTATTGTTTGGAACTATGGGACCAGCCTGTTAGTGGTCGAAATTTGAACAGTATGTGGTGTAGAAAAATAAAAGACACGCAGAAAATATAGCTACTTCATTGTGCACATGAGTACAGAAAAAAAAATATGCAAAGGACTGAAACTGAAAAAAATAAATCACTTTTAAATGAGTTAATATCATTGTACAGTGAACATGCTTAATACTACATAGTATCCGTGGTATGGTGGTTACCTACTGATCTGGCCTGCTTCCGGTATTAAGTTCAAAACATGTGGCATACATTTTATTTTAAGCTATTATTCTTTGTTCCTGAGGCTGACATGTGGGACCCTGCACATTTGTACACGCTGATGTGACGGCCCAGCCTATAGGATGTATCTAGTTTTAGTCAAAACCACTCCACGTCAGAAAAAAAAACAGTCAAAACGGTATGAGGGACTAAACTTATCCGGTTTGAATAGTTAAGGGACCAAATTTTGCTGGTTTTCTAGTTGAGGGACCATTTATATATTCTTGAAAGAGTTAAGGGATGAAAAAGATACTTCTCCCTTACCTAAACACGTTATACCGTATATGCATCAGGTGAGATATCAACATGGGGGCAGTCTGTGAGGTTAGTTAAAATGGATTTAGCTATGTCTTGTTGTTGGACAATGTGTAGAACTCGTGCTGGTACAGTGAGTTTTATTTTCTCACGCCGTGGTGGGTTCTTTTGCGATCGATTGTCTCGTTCTTTTTTTGTTGTTGTTGTCCTACACTACACATATGTGGAGAGGTCCTAATTGGCGCCGTCAGCGCCAGTTTCCTTAATCAGCGCTCGCGCACCACCTAAGCAGGCCTACAACCCATAGCACTCAACCTCACTCTAGTCGCTCGCCTGTCACCTCTCAAAAAAAAAACCTATGACCACTGATCACTTGCAGTTGACCGACGACCCTTAACTAATGCATGTTGACCAAGACCTGAACCTTGACCATTTGTTTCACAAATTTGAAAAAGTTTACGAATTTGATAAATGTTTGTGAATTTGAAAACGCTCACCAATTTTAAAAAAGCTCAGAAATTTGACTAAAAATACAAGATGTTAACGAAAAAGTTCACAAAGTTTAATATAGTTCATTGATATGAAAAAATGACAAAAATGTTTACAAAATAAGAAAAAAAAACATAATTAAAAATATAAAAACCAAAACTAAAAATAAAAAGACAAAGGAAAAAAGGCCAAACAAAAAACATAAAACGCCTACAAAAAATGGGACGCTACTAGAAGCTTCTCAAAACAGGAAAAAACATGCTACTGTGCAGTTATATCGGCTGGCCTGTTAGTTCCAGCAGAGATGTGCGCCAGTTTGCCAAATGGCCTATAATGACGCTTTAGGCACTAAATAGGGATTGTGTATGTATGGGGTGCATGCGAGAGCGAAGCTAGAAGGAGGTTAACAATATTTAGATTCTGCATTTTGGTTTTATTTGCTGCTTTCTTTTGGTTTTTTACTTTTTAATTTTACTAGTTTTCTCAATTATTCTTTTTACATTTTATTTTATTTTTTATCACTTTTTTGGTGGAGAGAATATGTAAGCATTTTTGAGATTATTAATTTTGGTAATGTATAAGAAAATAAATTGTTTTGATCCTTGTGGGTGGGTTTAGTATTAACATTTTTTTACTTTTTATTTCTATTTATTTTTCTTCACTTTTTTGGTGCTTTATTTTTCTTTTCAAAATATTTTTTTCACCGTGCATCTAGTTGCTCGTCCGTCCCCAAGGTGCAACTGCATGTGTTCTGACCTGTGTGTAACTGCAAGAATTACCACGGGTCAAAACTAGGGGTAAGGTGGCCCGATATGTTGGTTAATTATTAACTTGTTTCATTTTTTTAGTATTCTACTTTAAGCTTTTTTTTTGTGTTTTGGTTTGGTTTTCTAAAAATTGGTGTTTTCAAATATACTTTTCAAACATGCGACCTTGTTACACTTTTGCCTCATGTGTAAGTGCATGTGTTGTACTCCGTATGCAACTTTTTTTTTGAGACAAACCCCGTTCACTACTGCAAGGGACACTGCACGTAGAAACCCACCTATATTTTTTCCCTTTTCAATAGCGATGATTAGATTATTTTTTCAAGCACGTCATTCAGTTGTACATCCACCCTAGATGTGCAACTGTATGTTCTACACCCACAACTGCAAGCAGCATGACGCGCACAACTAGAAGTATGGGGGCTGGGTTCATGGTGGCTAAGTGTGCGGGTTTACTAGTAATTTCTTTTCATTTTTCATTTTCCATTTCTATTTTCCTTTTAATTTATTTTTGCCTTTTGAATTTTCTGTTTTTCCTCTTCTAGATTAGAGTTGTTTTGGCTATTTTAAAGATGTGCCCCTGGTTGCACATTTGTACCCCATGTGTAACTGCATGTGATGTACTCCCTTCGTTCTAAATTACTCCGCATAGAAATGGATGTATCTAGAACTAAAATAATCTAGATACATCCATTTCTGCGACGAGTAATTCGGAACGGAGGGAGTATCTTCCATGCAACTGCAAGCGGCATCATGCAAACGTGTGGGCGGTCTAGTAGATGGTTCATTATTTTTCTTCTTTTTCTGCATTGTTTCTTCTATTTCTGCTTACTTTTTTATGTGTTTTGGGTTTGCTTTTATTTTCTTTTATAAATATGCGTGTTTGGGGTTAAATTGTCAAATGCAGAATCCAATTGCATGTCGATCACCCATGTTTAACTGCTGCTCCTTTGAAAACACGCGCAATTAGAGGATGTGGGGGGCTCATTGCATGGGCTGCCCAGCATGTGGGTTTAGTATTAACCATTTTTATTTTTCTATTCCAATTTCTCTTCTATTATTTTTTTTATTTTATTAGGTTTGCTTTTATCTTTCAAATGTGCTATAATCATACTTCATAGGCAGTTGCACACCCTCCCCCGCATGCAACTGTAGCGGCATCATGCGCACACAACTAGGTTGCGCGTGGATGGGCCGGTAGGAGGTTTATTATTAAAAATATCATATTTTTGTAATTTTCATTTACTATTTTCCATTTATTTCCTTTTTCTATTTTTGTTGGCTCATTTTTCATTTTCCAAATAGGGGTGTTTCGGGGGAGTGTGCATGCACAAGAAAATATAGCATAATTGCACATGGCTCTCCAGCATCGTCTCTCTTATTTTGTTAGTTGTACCATTATCAGTTTGTGGATGGTAGCAAAATTATAAACATATGAGTAAGACAAGGCCCAGTCCAATCCAACAAATAAAATACAAGCAGAAAACAAGAGTTGAATAAAATATTTCATAACTGCATGGTGAATATTTTTAAATATCGTTTAACATTTTCTAATTGCACGATGAATATTTTTTAAATGCATGATTAATATTTTGTATGTACCAAAACATTTTCAAAAATACCACCACATATGCTTACATTTTTTAAGGAACATAAAATAGAAAAAGCAAAAAAGAAAATCATGAAACAAAACAACCAAAAAATTCGTAGAAACAACATGTTTATTTTTTTTTGAAATAGCAACGATACCCAAAGATTGCTCACCATATATAAAATGCGGCCCAAAACCATTGGCCCAAAAGCGCAACCCAAATAATACGCACATATAACTAAAGACAAAACTACTGGCCCAAAAACACAGAGCCAACCCGAAAGGAACAAGAAAGAACAATCAGACTGGACAGGGGAATATAGTCGGTTGGGCTATAACGGATGACGTTCATCAACCATGTCTCAATCAACTGAGTCTTAGCGGGACGCTAGTTAAAATCTAGAGATCGACCCCCAACATTACATAGCAATTCATTTGATAGGGCAATAGAAAAAATATCAAAAAACTTTACTATTTTAAGCAACTATGAAATGGCTTCGATGTGATTGTAGCAGGGAAGGGGCAATTTGTGATGGGAAACCTATGGGTATGCCGAGGAGCGCTCAAGACATGTTTGACTAAGGCCTCCTATACTGGTTGAAGGGGAAGAGAGAGAGAGGAAGAGAGGGGAGGCGAGAGAGAGAGAGAGAGAGAGAGAGAGAGAGAGAGAACTTGGGCCTTGCGTCGGGGAAGAGAAAGCAATGTGGTATCAAAATGAGTAGGTGGATGCATTCCCCTTGTAATTCTGGCAACTCTATGCCTTACCCCTCCGGGAGGCTGGGCTTCTGCCGCTTCACCATTTTGTTCTAGGGAAGGCATCCGTTTCGCGGAACTTGCTCCGCATGCGAAGTTTGGGGAGCATGGAGCCGCAAGAGATCTTAACGGGGCCTTTATCTCAATTACCATAAATTCTTTCAAAATACTCCATTTACCTCAATTGCGAGAAATTCAAGTGCTTCTAGGTTTTAAATTTGGCGTCCTGAGTTGAGTCGTATGCCATATCAGAGGTTCATTCGTTCTAAGGTGCCGCCTACGAAGCAAACCACACAAACAAGATGTATTAGCCAAACCAGCTCCTCCGGCTTGGGTCTCACTTTGATTGTATGTCGGATGTGCCCATCCAAACTATGCTTATGGTCTATAGGTTGGCTCAGGGTGCCACGTCGGGTTGGCAATCGGACCCACATGACCGAACCTGAATAACTTCAAAACGTGCAAAAAAGGAACAAGAACAAACATGCTAAAATTGGCCACACGCCGGAGAAATTTCTACGAAATGGGTTAGATATTGTCAACGAAGGTTTGAGACGAGCAAGAAGTTGAATTCACCTCTAAATTTGTGTTGTTCTTTTATACCTGAATTTGTGCTTCTTTTTTATCAAAACCTCTACAGTTTTTCCCATAGAAAATGTCTCTTAACTCTTAAATTTGTAATTAGAGGTAATATCAATGGAAGTCATATAACTTGCATATGATGTTCAGTTTAGTGCTAAAAGTTATAAAATACGTCATTGCGGTCACATAACTTGCCTATGCATGTAGATACGGTCACTTGTTTTGTATCCAGCCATATCTTGTGCTGACGCGTCGTGTCAGCATGAATACAACCCACATGTCAGTGGTTGTGAGTGGTGAGGCATTGGGTGAGCCATGCATTTTCTTTCTTTTGCAAAAAACATCCTCTATTTTTTTATTTACGCACATGTAGGCACATAGTATCTTTCAAGAAAGACGAATAAAAAATAGCGCCAGGGGACTAGAACAGACGTCCTGCAAACTAAGAGATAACTGCACTAGCCACTCGACCAAGATTAAATTGACATCAAACTTACAAACAAAAATTTCTTTAATACAATGTTTGCTCAGCCCAACAAAGGAATAAACGAAAACTAAAAACATGTTTGTGTTATTCTCTGCAGGAATAAAATGATGTAAGGACACCACTTATATTTTGTTGTTTGTGACTCTTCAAAAATGTTCATACGTTGTAAAGAAAAGTATGTGATATTTTTAAAAATTAAACATTGTAAAAATAATTTGTATAATTTTAAAAAGTAAGTTGCATTTTAAAAATGTTCACGCATTTCAAAAAATATTCATGCGGGCAAATGTTCGTGTATGTGTTGTTATTAATCTTGTTCTATTTATGAAAACTATGCGGGTAATAGAAATTTGTGCACATTATCATGGGGAGAGTGAAATCATTCTGTTTGAGCGATCACTTTTTTTCAAATATAAAATTATTCAAATTTTAAAATTCTTGTGGACAAATCAGCTGAGCTATATTTTCATTTATCTAGATTTTCAACATTTAAATTATTCGAATTCGAAAAAATCCCACTAATTTGCCTGAAAGAAATAGACGAATATTTATTCTGCACTATATCTTCTTTTATCTATATTTTTAAAATTTTAATTATTCGAATTCAGAGAAAAAATAGTTCATTTGTCCGAAAAATTTACGTACAAGCATTCTGACCTATATTTTTCTTCATCTAGATTTAAAAACTTAAAATTATTTGAATTCAAACACAATTTCCATCTATTTGTCCAAAAAATGCGTGCATTCATTCTGCACTAGATTTAAGTTAAAATTATTCGAATTTAAAGAAAAATTTAGTTAATTTGTCTAAAAAATATATACATTCATTCTTCACTATATTTCTTCTATCTAGATTTTTCAAATTTAATATTATGCCAATTCAAACAAAAGTTTAGTGATTTGTCTGAAAAGTTTATCTAGAATATAAGTTATTTTTTTACATAGAAACAAAAGAAAGAAGAACACAGAAGTTAAATTGTGTATATCCTTTTAATTGCACATGCGGCGAGCAAGCCAGGAGGTCATAGGTTTGAACCGGGGCTATCCCTTTTTTCACAGTTTCTTTTTTTTTTTTGCTAATGAAACGAATATATTAATCAACCAGAGTCATTACAATCCCGTTGACACAACACGTCAACATCGTCAGCGGCAGAACGTAACCACACAGCAGTTTTGGGCAATGTTCTACCCATCAGCGCAAGAGAATGGCTGACTTTATTTTGGTCGCGTGTGACGATTTTTATTTCATGCTGGCGTGAGGCCAGCTGCTTCTTAGTACTTGCAAGCATTGCTGCTATATGCGATCTGTTCGCCTCAGGTTCCTTGAACATGCGAACTAGCATAGCGCAATCCGACTCCACAATAAGGTTCTCTGAACTCTGTGCAAGAGCGAGGTCAACCCCCTCCATGAGAGATGCAGCTTCAGCCTCTAGGGCATTCGCACACCTTTGGATAAACCTGCAGGACGTGAAGATAATGGATCCAGTGTGATCCCGGAGCACCATTCCGGCACCTCCTGTGCCATCCTCACCACTCCATGACCCGTCGATGTTCAGCTTGACCCATCCCACTGATGGTTTGCTCCATTGCTCCGGAGGGCGCCCTCGCGAGGCCGCCAGTTCATGTGGACTGCTTCCTCGTCTCCCTCCGTAGGATGTAATCGTTTTCCCTTTGGCGACGTCCGTCTTGGGGTGTTGTTGAATATTAAGCAACATATTGATGTAGCCGCATATTATATTTGACCAAGCATCAGGTTGGTCGAGTAGTTCGAAGCCCAGCGTGTACCCGCGTTTTCAATTTCATTTGAGAATTGTCCGGGTAGATAAAATGCAAGGGTTCAGAAAAAAGTTTGGTTCTATTTTTATTTGAGAATTTTCTGCATAAATAAATAAAATGCAAGGTAAAAAAAAGTGAGAACGCCCCCCCCCCCCCACACACACAACATTGGCACACCAGGTGTGAGTGGGATACAACCGGATACGACAGAAAGCACCGTATATGAATGAGAGGGAAAAAACAAGTTAGATGACCAGAAACACGTATTTTACGAGTTTGTGCGCTAAACTGAGCGCCGCGTACAAGTTCCATAACTCCCGGTGTATTTACTCTTGTAATTAATTTCAAAGTCACATACGGCCAGCAGCTTGTGGAGATAGTGCCAGCACATCCCCTCTGTTTTTTCACTCATCGCCAGTCCATACATTTATACATATATGTATGCATGATGCCAGTAGATGATAATAATTGCAGAAATCACAAAAAAGCAAAAAATCCATCCCACCCCCCTCCTCGCGCGGCCCCCGCAAATCCCGTGCCCTCCGGCGCCTCCACCACACCCACCCCAAGCTCCCCTCCCCACCAGCTTCAAAACAAAGCTGAGTCCCGTTGCATCCCCACCCCCAACGGCTACCTCCCCCCATTTCAAACCCGTCTCGCGCACGCCATCCATCCGCCCACCAATCACGCGGATTTGCTCCCGCCGTCGTCTCCTCCAACGCCAGATCCGTCGACCCATCCCGCCCCCCGGAACCCTAGATCGGACCGAGCCCCGGCCAGGGATGGCGCCGCTGCCCACGCCCTCCCCCCGCACGGGCCCGCCGTCGACGCCGCAGGCGTCGGCGGGGGCCGCGACCCCGTTCCGGACGCCCACCTCCAAGCACCGCCTCCACTTCCCGCCCGGCACCCCGCGCCACGGCGCGACCGGCGCCGCCACGGAGCACCCCGTCGAGGTCATCGGCCGCGTGCGCAACCTCACCGCCTCCGCCGCGGGCGCCTCGGTGCTGGAGGTCCCGGGCGGCGCGGGCGGGGGCGGCACCACCGTCCGGGTCCGCGGGGACGCGGGCGGCATCTCGTGCCGCGACTTCAGCCTCGACGGCGTGTCCGTCTCCGAAGAGGAGGACCTCGAGGGGTTCTACCGCCGCTTCGTCAGGTCCCGGATCCAGGGCGTGCGGGTCGGGGCCAAGTGCACCGTCATGGTGTACGGGCCCACGGGCTCCGGGAAGAGCCACACCATGTTCGGCTGCGCCAAGCAGCCCGGGATCGTGTACCGGGCGCTCCGGGACATCCTCGACGGGGGAGGGGGCTGTAGTACTGGTGGTGAAAGCGGCGAGGAGGAGGACGCCGGGTTCGGGGTCGGGCTGTTCGTGCAGGTCGCCGTGCTCGAGATTTACAATGAGGAGATCTACGATTTGCTCGTCGGCAGCGGTGCCAATACTAAAGGGAACGCCCCCAAGGTGATACACCGATGCTCCTGCTGCTTAATTTTCAGATGCTGCTGCTGATTCATCGTTATAGATTATTTAGTTGCACAAGTTAATTGTTGTTATGTGAGGATGTCAGCTGGATGGAACTGTGGCAGTAGCATGATTTGGGCTTAAACTTTACATATTTGTCGCTTCAGAGAAGATCTGTTCTGCCTATCCTAGGTCGTTAATTACAGTTGTGGTCGGTACTTTCTTAGGAATTGTCACCGTTTTGTAGTAAATTGTTAGCCAGTTGTGTATGGGTGCTGGTATATCTGATGGCTAATCTGAAGTTCCATGTTTTAAACTTGTGATTCCAAGTGTAAAGTAAAACTTCACTGTAACTAATATTGCTCATTGCTATAGCCTGTGAAATTTGTCCGCTGTTTGTGTGCATTAGTTCAGATGACTAATCTGAAATGCCAAATTATAAATTGGCATTCTAAGTGTGAGGTCAAAGTCAAACCAATTGTAACTGATGGCTAATCTGAAGTTCCAAGTTCAGAACTTGTGATTCTAAGTGTGAAGTAAAACTTAACTGTAGCTAATATTGCTCATTGTTATAGCCTGTGAACTATGACTGCTGTTGTTGTGCGTGTATTAGTGTAGATGACTAATCTGAAGTGCCAAGTTAGAAATTGTGATTCTCAGTGTGAGGTCAAAGTGAAACCAACTGTAACTGATATTGCTCACTGTTGTTGCCCTCAGTTGTATGTGTCATCAGAGGTGAATCAATTACTATCTGAACTGTGACCGACCTCAAAAAAGTGGTTATCTGGTACTTAAATTGCATTAGAAATTGTTTGTCATTTGTGTATGCGTGATGGCATATTAGGTGCCTAATATCAAATTCCAAGGTTAAAACTTGTGATTCTAGGTGTGAAGTAAACCTCACTATAATTTAATATTGCTCATGGTTATGGCCTGTGATTGCTGTTTGCAATACTTTATAGATGACTAATTTGAAGTGCCGAGTTAGGAATTGTGATTCTAGGCGTGAGGGCAATCCAACTGTAACTGATATTGTTCATTGTTATGGCCCTCAGTTCTGTGTGTCAGTGCAGGTTGAAATAATTACTAGAACTGTGACCTACCTAAAAACAAATGGTTATCTGGTACTACTTGAAATAATCACTACGTTAACTGTGACCAACCTAAAACAAGTGGTTATCTGATACAGTACTTAAGTTTTCATTGCCATGTTATTTAGGGATAGCTGGATAGTTTCACAGGGCTGACAAAAGATGTTGAAAGTGCTTTTCTGTGTGGCAATGCCAATGTGAATTTGCGACTTGATGTAATTTGTCCATTTTGTTTAAGTTTCTCAATACATTATGTACAGGTGAGGCTAGAAGTAATGGGGAAGAAAGCCAAAAATGCAACTTATATATCTGGAAATGAAGCTGGAAAGATATCCAGGGAAGTTGCAAAAGTAGAGAAGCGGCGTACTGTCAAGAGCACACTCTGTAATGAGAGAAGTTCGCGAAGTCACTGCATGGTAGGCTGCAATGAGCAATTAGCACTTTTCACCTTGATCTTCATGAATGATCCAACTGTTTATGACTTTGCTTTTTTGTCACTTCTCCAGATTATCTTGGATGTGCCATCGGTCGGAGGAAGGCTGATGCTGGTGGATATGGCTGGTTCTGAAAACATAGAAGCTGCAGGCCAAACTGGATTTGATGCCAAGATGCAGGTGTGTGATGTTACCAATCCTTATAATTTCAGTAGAATCCAATTTATTTCAGTTGCCCTTTCAAAAATGATGTGCCATCGGTAATTAATGCATGTTTAATTGTGCCATAACATATTTTTAACAGCCGGTGATGTGCAACTTGCAATGCAACTATATTAGAGTTTTCTCAAGATACAATTCTGTTTTCTTTCTGAAACAATGATAAAGTTCTGTTTCCATACTTACATCAACATATGAATTCCAGCATGATACTCCCATAACCTAACCACAGCTTGTACTTTTACCACTACTTTTTTTTCCTGCAATGTAATGAACCAGAGTATGTTTCTTTAGGTCACTTTGCTTTTGCACATCTATTCTATATATAACATTGGTTGCTGCTCCACAGACGGCGAAGATCAACCAAGGCAACACAGCTTTGAAACGAGTGGTTGAGTCCATAGCCAATGGTGATTCACATGTTCCATTTCGAGACAGCAAGCTCACAATGCTGTTACAGGTACAAAACATTTGAAGAAGCACACTTTTCCTGATACAACTTTTCACTCTCTGTTTATCCCAGATAATTTAGAACCTGTTATTCTTCATGGAATTTCAGGACTCATTTGAGGATGACAAATCAAAGATTCTGATGATTCTGTGTGCGAGTCCTGACCCAAAGGAATTGCACAAGACAGTTTCTACCTTGGAATACGGTGCTAAAGCAAAATGCATTATCCGTGCTGCTCATGCATCAACACCAAGGGATAAAATTAGCTCTGAGGAGTCATCTTCAATGCTCAATTCAAGGATTGTTGCAATGAACCAGTTCATATACAAGCTCCAGAAGGAGAACAAGCAAAGAGAGAAAGAGCGCAATGAGGCCCAGAATGTCCTTCGGCTAAAGGAGGAGGAGCTAGCACAAGTGAGGGCGAAGGTTAGGCTGCTAGAAGGGCAGGGTGCAGCTGCAAAGGAGGAAGAGATCAACTCAAAGGTCGCTGAGAAGACCAAGATGCTGAAGAGTGAGCTCCAGATGATGGAAGAGAAAATGCTTAGGCAGCAGCAAGAGCTCCTTGCTTTGAAGCGACGACTGCAGGAGGTGGAGCTTGAAAAGGCAGATGCTCGTCAGCCTGCGCAGCAGGATGTCATTGGTGGTAGATTGTTGGCACGACTATCAGAGATGTCTGCAGGAGGAGATCAATGCATGTCAATGGCGATGTCGATGTCCATGGATTTGGATGCTGGAGATCAGCCGTCTGTGCTGGATGTGAAGGTCATCAAGGAGGATACTCGCCAGCAGCAGGGCCAGATGTGGAATCACACATCGACAGCAGGCTCTTGCACCACTGTCCTGGAGCAAGAAGATGTGGTCAGGCTTTCTGGGTTCCCTGAAAAGGCGGTCCTGAGCACTGTATTTGAGGAGGGAGATGAAGAAAGCGAAGAGAAGGACAATGGTGCTGAGGTGGAGGTGTGCAAAGAAGTGGTGGAAGAGGAGAGTTACAAGGTGGACCGAATGGGACAACCGCTTGCTGAACCGGACCGGACCAACCGTATCCAGAACATCTTCAGGCTGTGTGGCAACTACCGTGAGCTGGTCAAGAAACAAAACGCCCAAGAGTCACCGGCGGCGAAGCAGCAAGCTTTTGGAGATGAGAACAAGCAGCCCGGAGAGCAGCAGTTGCCGGGAGATGAGAACATTCAGCAGGCAAATCAGGTGTTCGGTGATGAGAACAAGGACCCATCAGCAGCATGGGCAGCCATAGAAACCCCCATGTGCGACGTCAAGGTTGCCGACAGCCCTGTGTCGTCGCAGCTCTCGCCCATCGTTTGCCAAGCCGTGGACGACGCCGAGCTGACAATGCCGGAAGAGCTAAAATCATGCACCACAGATGGCGAAGCAAATGAGCTGAGCAAGGAGCGAGAGGGCTTGCTGGATGTCTACATCAAATGGGAGTCCGGCAGTCTGATCAAGGGGCTGAAGCTTCTGCCGACCGCTTGTCTTTCAGACCTGAGGAAGCTCATCGAGGCTCACTTTGAAGAAGCCGGCAGCAAGCAGCAGCACCACCAGTTCACATTCCTCCTCCTTGGGGTAAGTCACTCAGCTCTGTCCATGGCACACTTACACCCAATTGCTGTTCTCTTGTTCCTATTGCTCATGGCAATTTTCATGCGTGTCAACCACCTTGGTAATTCGAACCTGTTAATGATGTGAGGCGTGTTTATGCCAGTAAAAACGTCAATTCATCGATCCAGAGACATAATTGATGATAGTAAAAAAATGCGGGCGGGTGAGAGACGAACAGGTTGCCTTCTACGAGTAACTAAGCTAGGGGAAACTAATATTGGCAATTTCTGTCTTAGCTTCTTCCTCGGATTACACAGGCTTATATATATTGTAGCTCTTTTTAGGCATGCCACATATATAGCTGGAACCGGTAAATAACGGTGGAACAATTTTACAGCTTAACTGAAGGGTGGGTTAACAATTAGCTCAGAGAGCAAACGCTGCACATAACTGAACTTCAGTAACTGTTGTTTTTCAGAATAACATCTTCAGTTTAGCAGACCTGACAATGTGAAACTCAATGTGAGGCGTGTTGATGCCAGTAAAAAACGTGCATTCACACAGCCTTGGATCATTTCTGTCGTAGCTAAGCTAGGGGAAACTAGTTAGGCAGTTATTTGTGTCTTGGCTTCTGTTGGAGCCGGTAACTGACAGTTTTTACAGCTTAACTGAAGGATTAACAATTAACTCAGAGAGTAAACGCTGGGCATAAAAGTACTGCTCTCCGTGGCGGTAGCGATCTCAGCCGTAGAGTACTTTCTTTCTTTCCTGTTGTTTTTCGGAGAAACATCTTCAGTTTAGCCTGTACCTTTCTCTTGATTGACAGACCTAACAACGGGGAACTCTTGCTGGTGTGTATGTATGCAGGACCCTTCTGGTGCTCCGGTGTCGAGGGAGAAGGAGGCGACGGTGCAGATCAGCAGGCTGCCCAACTGGAACAACCAGACCAACAGCTACCTGGCCTGCCTGCGCGTCGCCAAGAAGCCGGCGGCGATGGAGCAGCAGCAGCTCCACCAGACGCCCTTCAGCCCGCTGGAGAGCAAGCTCAACTCCTTGGCCCTGCACGAGGTGCAGCAGCACCACCATGCCGCCGCGGGCGCTCTCTCGCCCAAGGTCGCCGCGCAGATGAGCCCCAGCTACATCCGGGAGCTCAGAGCTTGACCGAGCTTGATTGTTACTGCTGCATTCATTTTCTGTCGGTTGGTTGGTTGCCGTGGGTCACATGTCGTGACGAACTGACGACGATGTATCTCGTATCTAAAATGTATTCTTTGGTCTGTGTAAAATACTTACCACTCGTGATGTAACCATGTTACAGACATCCCAAACAGTATGATTATGATAGATCGTCTAGTGGAGGGGAATGCACTTGATCGATCGGTTCGTTGCTTCTTGTCGTCTGGATACAGAATTGGTAAATAACGCTTTTTTTACAAGGGCCTAAGCAATGTCTTCCTCCATGCAAAAATAAAAAGTAAAAATAAGCAATGTCTTCCTGTCGTATGACTGAAAATTCTCAAAGGAAGTTAGAGTAGCTGCGAATATTCATTTCTGAGCCTGAGCTCATCATCACCCTACGAACAGTAAAATAAAATAAAAATACTAAAATAATTTAAGAAATTCTGACTTTTTTTCCTATGGAAAATGTTTCAGTGCGTGAGGTCATGCCAAATTTCAGCTCGTTTGTACATCCAAGTAGTTCTCGGAAAAAAAATACAAATTGATCAGTACACTGTTTCACATACCTCAAATTTGTCTTTTTTGCTGCGAGCTACTCAAATGTCCAAACAAGCTGAAATTTGGCAGGAACCTAAAATATCTTCCATGCAAAAAAGAAAGACAGAACTTTTCGTTTTTTCTTATATTTTTATTTTACTATTGATGGCGGATGTAGACGAGCTCCGGAGCCAAATCACCCCTCCCGAGTTGCATTTTCAAAGACATTGAGATTTTTCCCTTTTGATTGTCAACTGTAGTAGCTTGTTCATACGTACAGTGAACTGACAAACCACTTGTTCTAAATCTACGGAAGGGATGCATACCAAGCTCCATCTTTCGCCGTCAGCGGGTCTTATCTTTCCACTCGAGTATGTGGGAGTACTGAAACAAAAGGAAACCACAACCATTTTAATGCATTTTAGCTAGGCATTATGATTTTAGTGATGCTCACATAAAAGGAGGGATTGAACCAAAAAAGGAGCATTTCGAATCATATAGTAAACACATTTAAGTCTGATCCACTTTCTATGTAGAGGAATTTTATAATCAAACAATTTATTGGAGAAGAAACTAACTAGCATAGGAAAGCAAAAGAAGCGTAACTTTAAAACTGTCAACAAAAAGAAAGGAAACTTGATATTATTGAAATGTAAATAACCATGCGTTCCTCTCATAATAATTTTCAGTAGCATCATGAACAAATTCAACAATATAACTATCACATAATGCATTCTTTTCAAGATCCACAAGCATAAACTTTTTATTACTCTCCACATTGACAAAGTTCTTCTCATTCATAATAGTGAGAGCAAACTCGACAAGATAACTATCATGTGATACTTGATTGACATAACCCAATTGAACATTAAAATCATGATGACAAGTTTCATGCTTATCATTACTCTTTATGGCATACATGTCATCATAATAATCATCGTAGATAGGAACTTTGTTGTCATAATCAATTGAAGTCTTCCAAAGTAGTGGATTCAACACTAAATAAAGTCATGGCCTCTCCTAATCTGTTTTATCATTATTCCAATAAGATTCAACACCCTCCAAAATAATGGGATCATTATTACCTAAAGTTGACACTCTTACAAACCCACTTTCATCAATGTAATCATCATAAATATGAGGCAAGTTTTCATCACAGTAAATTTGCTCATCAAAAGTAGAGGGACTAAAAAGCTCATCTTCATCAGACACAATATCCCCAAGCTTATGACTTTCCATATCATTAGCATCATGAATATTCAAAGAATTCATACTAATATCATTTCAATCATGCTTAACATGTAAAGACAAAGAATCTGACTCAATTCACCACAAAAAGAATAGAGGGAGATGAAAATCATAAGATCCAAATATAATCAAGCTCATAATACATCAAGATCACATCCATCAAGAACATGAGAGAGAGAGAGAGAGAGAGAGCAACTTAGCACATACCCTCAACCTCGAGGATGAACAACTCACACATCACTATGAGAACGGAGGAGAAGTTGCTGGTGATGATGATCACAGAGATGTCCCCGACTGCATCCCGGCACCACCGAAGGAGAGGGGGAAGGGGCCCCTCCTTCTTCCTTGGCCCTCCGGGAAGAGAGCTCTCTCCTAGATTGAATCTCTCTTCTGTCTTCTGTTTTCCGCGTCTGCTTTCTGGCCTTTCACCATTTCTTTTATAGTCGGAGTTCCGTAATTCTGATTGGGCTGAAATTTTAAGGGGATATTCTGCCGAAAATTAGCTTTCTTTCGGCGAAAGAAGGGCTCCAATCAACTTAAGGGCTGCCCACAAGATCAATGTGCGCGACCGGGGGGTAGGCCGCACCCCCAGGCTTTTGGGGCCCTCGGGCACTATCTTGTGTTGATTCTTTCTTAAAAAAATCACATATATTCCATAAAAACATTGTAAATACCCGTGGCATTTTGACCTTTATAGATATTGATTTTCTGTCGAACAAAAAAATGCAGAAAACAGAAATTGGCACTAGGCATTAGATTAATAAGTTAATCAATAAAAATAATATAGAAGTGCACCAAAACCATATATGATTGATATATAAATATAGCATGAATACTTTATAAATTATAGATATGATAGAGACATATCAATATCTCACATTAGGTGAGATCGTGAGATCAACCTCAATAATTCATATTTATACATTTTAAAACAAATATGAAATTATTTGGCATCCTATTAGGTATCTCTATTCGAAAAAATCAGCTCAAAAGTCGAGGTACAGTTCGAGATTCAAAAAAGACAAATTCGAATGTTAATAGTGCCATTTTAGCTGAATAGTACTTTGACACTATTCACGTCCAATTTTGTCATTTTTTGTTTCTTAGGACCTAAAAGTTTTGGGGTTGTCAAACATTGACGTGTGTCTCCAATTTTTTTAAGAATGCTTGAACATATATATTACGGTCACTTTGGGTAATATATTCGTCACTCCTGATTTTAGCTGAATAGTACTTTGACACTCAATCGCGCTATTCGTCACCCTGGGTGAGGAATTCTTATTCCTCACCCCAGCCAACTCCTACACAGAACGCATGCATTCAAAAAAGGAAAGCCTCACTTACTAATTTACAGCGCGTGCGTGAGGTAATATTACGGTCAGTCAAGGAACTCCCATGCGGTGAGGTAATATTACGGTGAGTCAGGGCACTAGTCCCACGCGCCAGACTGTTGTAGTGATTTCTTGCCACTTCAATGTCCGACAAACACGCAAGGTAAAGCTACGGCCTAGAAAACCGAATAAATTACAACCATGCAACACACATCATCTTCTACAATTTAATCCCTTTCTTAGTGCCACTATCTGCACGAGCTCTACCACATTGGAGCAATGTGCCAGATTTAAGTTGTTTGAACAAGGCATTTTGAATGATATATTTTTTTTGCACAACATCTATCCATCTATCCTCCTAGACACATCAAATTCAACCATGCTAAGAAGAACACATGAACCGTTTCCAGACTGCAACCAAGGCCACAATTCTTTTTCGACGAAAACAAAAGTGAAAAATTAGAAAGCAGCAAATACTTTTGAATTCGTTAGTTGCCAGTTAGAGATTTTCATTGCAAATTATCATATAGGCAAAGAAGCATCTGAATATTCAATATTTCAAGACAAAAACACAAACGTTTCTAGCATTTGCATGAACACCGCAAGACACAAGGTGCAAAACAAAATCTGTACAAGTAGATTAAGCTTATTGTTCCAAACGGAAAATGATTTTCAGATTTGGAATATTTGCCCAACATTAAGAAGGCCTCATGAGGAATATTGAACATCACACAATTTTCCCTGCAGACCCTCCCCATGAAGGCACACATGTAATCTAGAGAAATCTTCTTGATGGTCCCTGAATCTTTCCAAGCATACACAATGGTGTCCCCTTGGAAGTGTACGACACCAGCAGCATGCCTGCACCGGTTCAAGAACTCCACAATGGTGTCCGCTTGGAAGTGTATGGCTGGCTTGGCTTGAGTACGTCAATAGATTGTTTCAGTGACTGCACTGGCACAACAGAATCCTGAGAAGAAAAAAAGGCTAGCCAGTATATGGCATCTGCAATGATTAAACATGGAAACCATATTAAATACAACAACACTTGTATGCAGCATTAATAATGCATATGCACTATGCCAGTGTGCACACAACAGAGATAATGTGGTGGCACATCAAACGATCTACCTTATGATTAGTCAATAGGATCACAAGCTATAGTAGCTGAGGCCTGAGGAGGACCTGGAATGGAGTGATAGAAGACGTCGCACACATTTTCATTGTTGGACATTATATAGGCAACCAGCTCAGTGTTTGCCAATGGAAGGCATGGGGATACAATGTCAATGTATTCTGCAAAATAGACATGTTTACTTTAGGGATTCATAATTGCGTACAGATAATTGCAATGACACATGGAAGACATGTTAACTGAATGGCCAACATAGGAAATGACATAGATTTGCAAATAATGCTTCAGGTCCTGAAGAGAAAGAAACATTTTTCTGCTGTTGTGATGGTAAGTTGATGGAAGGTAATCCCTAAACCTGAATAAGTAAAACGGCCAGAATTGTGATGGTAAGCATGATTCCTCCAAGAACGATCCAGCTGTTAGAAGAATTCCCTTGGCTTGGGAAATACTGGTATATATAGACTGGATTGTACACTTTTAATACAAAGCTATCATGCTTGTGTATGTTCAGTGCTCTGACACTTCCAATTCAAATGAACAAGAAGAGCACTATAGATGTGAATAGCTAGCCGTCCAACTTTGTCTGTACCATATTGTTGCATGCTAAATTCTCTGTCAAGATGATCATGGCAACAACTAGAACAAATACCTGCCAGATGCAAAGAAAATAAAAATGAAGCGACTTTACAACACAGGTTTATGATAATGTATACGGGTGACGATGCATATGCAATCATAATTACTGCATAAAACAGATGTAAAATGCACTGTGTTTCATAGTTGTGGTGATAGCTTCTACGTACAAACCTACTTGAAGAATTTACAGAAGTCATAGCATGCAAGAATTTGAATATGAAATATTGAAAAATAATTACCAAAAATTATGTTTGGATTTTAAACTTCTATTCAACCTAATGCAGATAAAACCTGGAAACACAAAGGACAAATCAGATTCCTGGAATGGTGGATTTACTCAGAAAACTATGGTGCTGAACATGCCTTCACAAAAGATTACCCAGAGTATCTCATATTTGAATATATAGCTCTGAAAGACAAGAAGATGCGTTATGGAAGATCAAAATCAATGCCATACAGTTTATAAGAATCTGAAAAAATGGTGACATGGATATTCTGTAGAATCAATGGCTAAGCAATAAACAGTAAATTATGTTTGTTTCCGTAAGGTGCCAAGACAGATGCTAAATCTGTAAGCTCTAGTACAAAGTAGAAACTTGATAAAAAGGATTGTTCGTTTAGTAATAAATAGTTGATGTGTGTACTCTATTTTTGTAGCAACAAATGCCGTGCATCATCAGAAAAAACATTCCCTTTCATGATGAATCAGAAATTATGCCTTGGCGGCATGTAGAAAATAAGCCAAGATTTTCCTTTATTTTTACATGAAAAGCTGCATAGCTAGTCATAGGTTAGTCAGCATCACCAAAATAAAATATAGCTAAGCCGCATTATAATCTATCCTGATTCTGCATTTACAGATCCAAAATATTTCTCATCTCAGGCTTCGTCTTCTTTGAGCTAAACTATTATCTTCAACCTAATGCATATGCTCCACTATAGTCCACCCTGATTCTGCACCTACAGACCTGAGATACTTCTCATCTCAGTACTAGCGACAATGTTTGCTTCACTTCATTTAGGCTAAACTGCTGTCTTCAAACTAACATAAATCCCAAAATTAGTATATACCCATTTTTCTTATAGCCAACGTTTTATTGCCTAATTCAAGCTACTGAAAACAGAATCAAAGTGAATAGGTGATGGTCATGAGCCTAATTTTAGCTAGACTAGGATCTATGCCTTCTCGTACTATCTTCAAGTCAAGCTAATATCGTGGCGCACAAGACCATCTCCTGAAGCGGCTGATGCAATAAACATCGCACTATTAAACTGAAGAACAACCAAACCACACTCCTAACCAATTGGAGTACAAATGGTTTTTGTTTTGCATCAGGCCACCCTTAAACAGAGCAACTCATCTACCTCCTATTTGGCAAATGATGGGAAGAGGGATATGACTAGAGGAGGGAACTAGTAGTATATTGGGCAAGGGAATTAGTTTGTACTCCCAATCATTTGCTTGGTTTCTATTGGGAATTATTAGCAGGAAGTGAAGGATAAGGGTTTGGTCGCTTTGTTTGATTAGTGGGTCAGAACAAGAACTAAATTGCGAAATTGACCATTAGTATGTTTGTTCTGCATCAATCAACAATACGGATAAACTAGCTGCCGGAGCAAATCTATGGTGTACAGTCATGTATGCCTGCATGTTTCTGATTTATTGTTCTATTTTTTTGCTCCTGAAGCAATAGTCCAAGATCTGAGGCAACACGAATAAGGCTACGGCCATCGGCCGGCAACATCGAGGCAATAAATTAAGGTTACTGAAGCATATCCAGCCATGGCTGCCAACTTGCGAGGATCTTGATCTACGCAGGCAGTTGGGCATAATAAAGCAATCGATGGTGAAGTTGTAGTGACAATCAAACATAGCTCCCGTAAAAAAGAATCAAACTGAAAGGGCATCTACCGGAAAGCGATGAAGTACCTCCTCATGAAGCAGCCACGACCGGCTGCGCCGTCCGACCATGACCTAGCTCACGGACTGCGCTCGACTTCGGCCAGGTGTTCGTCGCCGGCGAGGCATCTGCCCTGTGTTGGGACAGCTCAGGCCCCTCGACCCCCTGAGCAATCGCCATTCACGCGATGCTCATCTCGCACGGAGGGGTTGAGAGGACGGCGCCGGAGGTCGTGCTCCCGCCGGGCCCACTCGTATCGCCGCCGGAAGCCGCCGCTGTTCATTAGAACATGACCGAATCCATAGGATATTTTTTTCTGGATTGGCTGGTAGTGGGCATGCTCCAAACCGCACGCACCAAGAAAAAAGAGGTCCCTCAATCAAATAAAAAAAGTAAAAGGAGGAACCGTCCTATAATTAGACGAGGTAAAAAAAGAGTAAGTTTACACCACCCCATGGATGCGACGGAGGCATGGGCTGGTCCGACTCGGTAGACTGACCAGGATGAAGAATTACTTATTCCTCACCCAGGGTTATTAATATATATAGGGTTGCGCTATTCGTCGCCCTGGGTGAAGAATTATTATTCCTCACCCCAGCCAAACCATGATGCGTGCCGGTAAGGAACAAAGGCTTGAGAGTTAATTTACCGTGCCCAATGAGGTAAGATTACGGGCGCAGAGTACAACCTGCACAGGAGTGTTGCACGGCCTGACCATCGTAAGATACAAAGTCTTGCAACGTAAAAATACAACACGCATGCCTCCGTAGAGACAAGCAACCAACCCAGCCGCACCAAAAGCACCACCGTAAGAAACAAATCGTAAAATTACGACACATATGCCTTTATAGTTCACATATTTTAACAGATTAAAAAAATCGGCTGAAACATCAGTGACGATGCATTTTTTGTAGAAGAAATTTTCTATCTCCTGTTTGTAGCTGCCTCCATAATTATTTGTTTTGTTTCTAGTTTTTGTTTTCTGTTGAAACACATCTCTGTTTGTTTCTTGATACTACTCCGTATTACCTTCTCTTGTTTCTACATGAGATGATGCTCTAGCTCTAGCTCCAGGTCTCATTCGTGCTCAACCCACGGAGAACGGGAGCTTCGACCTGGGCATCACTTATCTTTATGTCTAGACGGAAATAACACTACTCAGCTGTAGAGTGGCCACCACGATTTGACCAGATCACATCAAACTGTTTACTTGCAGAATGGACGACCCACGTCTATACATGCCTACAATTGTCATGCCGTAACTTGGATGTGTGTTGTAACAAACTCTTTCTCCTCCTTATTTAATATATGAGGCAAATCTTTTGCCTCCGTTTCAAAAAAAACAACAACTCATCAGGTATATTATGCTTCTGAACCCTGAATTTGGCTCAGCTTTTGGTCTTTACTCGTATGTACATTTCGCACTAAAAAATATTTATAGGTACCATTTGGACAACAGATACACAAAGACAAAGTTTCTGAATATTACATTGTTTTTCGGTTTCCATAGACAAGTGAATAAGGCATGTGCACCACTCCTGCGGAGGACTCTTCAAATGATTTACCTGGTAAGCATGACGCACTGAGCAAATCAAAATGCACAAATCCTAGTAATGGCTCGAATTTCCTTGTGCAGAATTTGGGTGCGGTAATTTTGATTGTGGCAAACAAGTATCTACCTGAAGACACACTGGGTGAGGAGGGAAGCAATATAATTGCTTGTGCCATCGTTGGCCTGGTGGTCGGGATTCTCTTCTATGCCATGTTTAACAACTTGTGGGTTCATTAGGACAACAAGGTCAAATTGATGTTTCCGTTAATTCTGGTGTACATATACCATAATTTGTTGTGAATGGTTAGCAGTAGAAACAGAATATTGCTGACATGAAACACGGATAATGATGATGCAAACATGGTTATGCATGTCGAGATGAAACATCATATGTCCATTATGCATACATATGGTGACTTTAGCCCTTCATGTAATACAACCCAAAGTAGATATTGGTTGCAAAAGTAAAAGAGAAAACTTCATGAATAAGTTGAACTGAAAACACAATTAATAATGAACTTGAGCAAGTCATTAGCACTTTGATAACAAACTAAAAAAAATGTAATTAGACATCACCTACAACATTACAATGTAGTACATGTATTCTGGGTAAAAAGGGAGGATGCTACTTCTTACCATACACTGTATTTATGGTTGCTAAATTAACATCAAAGTTAATGATCTTTCGTTTTCTCTGACCGCTGCTTCAATTATGCTTCCAATTTAACAAGCTAGAAATACGAACAACCTGCCAAATGTGACTCTTCCACAAATATAAAGTAGACAACATGCAGAACTACCATTTCTTTTCATTGCTACAGTGAAGAGATTAGCCTACACCCTTTTTCGTAAGTACAACAGTCTTTCGGATATCAAAAAATGTAATTAATAACTTCAGCAAATTTCTGCCATTTCATCAGCTCCAAACAGCAGGAACTAGAGTCCGGCCACGCTTCGTCTGCATGCAAAGTTGGAAACTCAATTAGACGAGCAAACTTACATCTTGTGCTAAACGAAACAAAACAAGTAGTTAGCAGAACCCCGTATCACTAACAAGTAAAGTAAACTTGTAATGGATTCACAAATATCTTTAGACTCCTACAGTGCAACAACGGAAAAAACTAGGCACTGTCAATAGGCAGTGCAAGACAGACAAACATGAGGATGTTCTTGGGAGCAAGTCAATAACTAACCAGTTAGATCTTGTTAGCTTGCTTGAAAAGATGGTCTAACAACAACTCTGAAACACCCAGAGAAATTAAGTTTTCATCGCCAAAGATATATTTAAGTTTTAAGTCACATAGTATGCTTGTGGGATTTCATGGATCCTGCAACATATTAAGCATAACAAGTAAGAATGTAAATGAGGTACTTTACAGAAGCTATATTTAGATAGGATTGGTGAGCAGAACAAGTAGATGGTTGCACAAGGAGCTTTATGTTGTGTGCATACAAGAATAGATCCTAGAAAGTGGTTTCATTAAGGATGGGAGCTCCAGTTTTAGTTAGAAAATGACATAATAATAGTATAGGGCCTCTTCCTGAACAACCAAATTAAAAATATGCCTGCTAGAATACGTGGTAACTAATACCTAGAAATCAAGATGCGTCGACATACAGAACTAAATATTCACCCATGAAACATCTCCATGATGGACAAAAAGAACAAGGAAGATGACATGCATGGCGAGCAGGGTTGGCGGAATGCACTATTTGACACCATAAATAAAGAAGCATACAATCTGAGAGGCACAAATAATTTCATCAACATATTGCATATATGTTGATTTATCATTCGCAATGTCAAACAAACAGGGAGAGAAACTATTAGGTGTGAAACTCTAATTTTCCAGTCAAGCCTTTTATGAACTCAACATTGTTGCCTTGTTGGGAGACCAAAGTCATAATGAACATTTTCCAAAAGTTCAAGAAAACTAAGAAAGAACAATTACCAAAGAAACAATGCATCAATCTTCTCCTGAGCATTGGGGTTAGCCAATTATGTTTACATGTAGATCTTATCGGCACGCATTTTACACCAAAAAACAGAGACAATATAATATCTCAAAGAAGCACACAAACCTGAATGTTGATTGCCAAATTTGGCTCAGTCCAACTAGGCACTGTAACAACTGATATCTACTTTCGTTAACTGCAGCTTTTCTCACTTCTATGTCCAACCTGACTGCGCTTTTGTCCAAACCAAAAATAGACCAAAAATAATGGAGATAACATCTACAGTACAATCCTACATTACCAATACATCATTCCCTTGCATTTCCAATGCATATAGTAGAAGTAAATAGAACCAAAATGACACACAAGTAGCGACAGAGTACTCAGGACAGTGATGGAGGCCTTGGCGCAAACCCTCCAGTGTTTAGGATGAAGCACATGCAGCAAGGTTGAGAATGCCCATGAAGCAAGGACATGGACAATTCAGTGGTGCCACGCCCGAACGCTATGGCAAGGTGGGTCGAGGCTGAGCCGGTGGTGGTGCACATCGATGCCTCTACTCGGCCGTAAAAAAAAAGAGGGGCGTAAGGGGCGTACATACCACGATGTGTTGCTTGCTGGCCTGGAAGGGGAGCCTCAACTACGAATTTGACGGCGCACCAGAATGCGCCATAGATGCTTGTTTTATCGCCAGGCACCAGCCACTCTGCTTCGGCCGTCAGTCCACAGGTTCTTCCACCAGGTACATCGTCGCACCACCGCCCGATTCAGCCCAAATCCGGGGTCCAAACCCTAGTTGGGTGAAAGGGGGAGGTGCAGGGGAGCTCTCGGCTCCGAGATGAGAGGAGGTAGGCAGGGTAGCAAGGAGCTGGAGGCGAGGGTGGCCGGCCACGGACGAGGAGAGGCGAGGGTGGGCGATCGCGGCGGAGATAGATTTGGGGAAGCGATGCGGCGGCGAACGGCTCGGCGGAGTGGGCGCTCCTATACCTCACGACCACATAACCGTTTACTACTCGCTTTTTTCTTTTTGACGGGAATAGAACATACTACTCGCTTGCGCTTCGCTGCAAGCCATGTAAAATTACACTAGTTGGGTCAAAAGTTTACATCGGTAGACCGGTGCGATCGGGTTGAAGGGAGAGGCTTGCTCGGTCGATCGACCTGGGCGAGGAATTACCTATTCCTCACCCTGGGTTATTAATAGAGTTACTCTCTCTCTCTCTCTCTATATATATATATATATAATCAATATCATTGAGCTCACCTAATGTGAGATCTCACACAAATCTCCCCTATGCATCTGGCGAGGCTGAATATTGGGCGGGGCGATTCACGATGGTGGACGCTGGAGCATCCTCTGCCTCGTGCTTTCCATCTTCATGGGTGTCACTTCGATTCGAGATATCGTGCAATTTGTTAGTTTCTATGATGTAATCTGTGCAACTTTCAATTTTGTATGTGAATTATACTGATTTGTTTACACGCAAGATACACTCAATACTGTAGCAGACTATGTGCCGACTAGGGGGCGACCCCCCTCCCATTCCCTTACACAATATTGCGAAGAAATGTTTTTTTGGTCGGGTGGGAGGGGGAGAGAGGTGGGGGAGGGTGTTAGATTAGAAATATTGATTCATTCGCCCTAGTAATTCATGTTGTAACATCTGAGAGCTTCAAAACCAGATTTTTTGCAATATTATGTGTTGTAATAATTATTTTTTCAGTATCATGTCATCATGCCATCAAATATTTCACACCAAATTGAAAACTATGAACATTTTTATGAAATCATTAGAGCCTTCCATATATCTTATTTAATTGTTCTTCCAATTTCATGTGCAACATTTCCAAAAATTGTGTGCCTTTTCTAGTTCAAGCTTGGTCTCCAAACTTTGACCAAAATTATTTTGTCATTTAAAAAAGCTCCACAAAATTTACATGAATTTTAGACAATCCCACCTACTACTGCCTATTCAACCCTATTTGAATCTGATTCAAATAAGTTTGAAATAAGGCTTTCCAATCATGTCCATATCTAATTTTCTTGGACCATGTATATTTTATGAGGTCTGAACTCTTGGATCCGTTTGCCCTCCTTAATCTTCAGCAACAAGACAACATGGCCAAAACTTAGCCTAAATAGGTCAAGCCGGTCGGCATGAAGACAATCGAACAACTCCAAAAGTTCAGTCTTGATGATATACCAGAAATCCTAATAGAATTCCGCGGGGAAACCATCAGGGTCTGGAGCTTTATTTTGTTCCATTGGGAACACCGCCGCTCTCATCTCCTCTTTCGACACCGGTGTCGTGAGGATATCGTTCTCTACTATCGTGACTTGTGGAATATCATATGTTAGGGTCTCGTCAAGGGTGACATTCCCTTCATCCAACGCCCTGGACAGAGATATGTAGTATTTGGTGATATACCTTTTGAGCTCCTCCTGACCTTGAATACGTCCATCATCCTGTTGGACCAATTGAAAGTATCTTGTATTACTATCTCCCATGAAGATGAAGTCATCTTTGGACCTCTGGTAGTATTTGATTTCCTCTTCTCGAAGAACACGGGCAACCTTCTCATTAGATTGAATTTTCAATTCAATCTCTTGTTGAGATAAGGTACGGGTCTCTGCAATTTTGTCAAGGTCATCAATGATGGTACAACGGTGCTGCTTTTCTTTTTTGTATAACCAGTTGGTGTGTTTTTCCCATCTAGAGAGATGTTGCCTCATGTCCCTTATTTTAAAATTCATCTCCAAATCGGTGTATGACCAACGGAGGGCCTCTCCCAAATGTTCCTGATTATATCTAAAAAACCTCCCCGATACAGCCATCCCAATTCAAATTTCAACGGGATACTGGTAGAATGGTTTGTAGAATTAGAATCGAGAAAGATTGGTGCATGATCTGATAATGCCTTGATTCGCTCTAGGGCTCGCATGGTTACCCTAGAAAATTGTATCCATGAGTACCCTATCGACCTTCTCGTACATTGGCACAAAATGGTTCTTAGCCGAAGTGAATGGCCGCCCTGACATACAAGCCTCCTGAAGATCCAAAATGTTAGTCACAACATTGAATAGGAAAGGCAAATGAGTGTTGAAGCAGACATTATTTCTCTTCCAGATACCTAAGGATATTAAAATCCCCTCCAATAAGAACTGGGTACAAGTTATCCTTATCTAGGTTCACTAATTCACCGAGCAACGCAGATTTATGCTCATCTTGGGCAGCCCCATAGACTGCGAGCAGGCTCCATGTAAAATTATCAGCCCTGTTTCATAGGTGGAATTTGATATGAAATTCACCGGTCGAAAAGGCTAACAAGTCCATGATCGTGGTGTGTATTACAAGGATTCCTCCAGACCTTGCATGAGCTGCTAGACTATGTCATGTGTAGTCCAAACCACCTGATAGGTGATTGAGGACATGCAGGCGGAAGTCACATTAGCAGCCTCGGAAATTGCCACAAAATCCAATTCATTTTCTCGCACACAATCATGATGTGTTTATGTTTAGCCAAGTTTGGAAGACCTCTGCTATTCCAAAACATGCCTCTCACGTGAAAACTCGGATTGGGGGGGTGAAACATTTTGCCTTTTTGGGCGGTTTTTGTTTCTTTTTAGAGGAATGCGATTTCGATTCCCGCAAAGATGCTGTGAAGTCACAAAACATGGGCCCAGATCTTGCGTCATCTAAACCAATCTCAATAACCTCACCAACCAAGTGGGAGATAAGCGGACCATCATATTTGGCATCCCTTTCATCCTCCTCCTTGGTTTCAGGGTTAGGTAGGGTGCTATTACACTTCGGATAAACCTTTAAAGATCAATCTTCATGTGGTTAAGTGCCCCGACAGACAGGTTAATTTCATCATCATTCTTTCCCGTAGATACACCAATGTTCTTTAAACTAGTGGAAATGTGAGTGTCCAAAAAAGAAAAAAAGATTGGACAAACGATGTACCTGGCATGGGGTCCAAATTCCTCGAGACTTGGCGGCGCATTGCCTTCGTTAGTGAATGCTCATCAGTCGTAGAGGATCTATCAGCATAAATGGAATGACGGTTACTACGTCGAAGGGGCGAAGCCAGCCCTCCAGACATAGAACCCGTCGATGCCATCCGTTGAGCCGCAGGTGGAGAATTCTGCACTCTTGGTGGAGTCCGAACTGTCCCAGAGGTCGGAGAAGAGGGACGTGCCATAGGACCCACCAGAATGGTCACAAGTGGTGCAGAGACAAAACTAGTTGCATGGACCGCCGTTGGACCAAGAGGAACCACGGCGACCGAAGCGCGAGTTGGAGATGCCGCCGCGGACGACGTCAAGGATCCGCGCACACGCGAACCATAGCAGCAGCAGCCGCAGCCGCCTGCTCAGCTGGCAATGCAACCGCGCACACGGCCGGCTGCAACACCACTGAGGCTGCGTCAGCAGCATGCGGTGCACATGCACCATCAGCCTTGTGCACCCGTGCCATGCACACATGGGCAGCCAGCCAGCCACCCCCATGCACTTCACCCAGCGCGTCCGCTGCGGGCAGCATGGGTGCACATGCATGCATGGAACGCCCCGCAGCATCCCCATGCACGTGCATGGATGGATGTTTTGCACGCCCGGTAGCTGGCGCCTCCACGACCTCTCGCATGGGTGCTGTAACAGCAGAGTAGTCCCAGCAATGTCTGATCGCAGCACTTCACAAACAGCAGTCGTCGTGGGTTGCACTCGAGCAGATACTGCTGGCACATCATGAGAAATGTTTTGCAAATTGAAATTGCTAAATCTCAGTTGACTGAGACTTAACCAAGTCTTAGTCCATGCTATATTCATGGGATCTTACGTTGAGATCCATGCAAAAAAATAGCTTTTCTTTTTTCTTTCTTACATGTTATGTCACTTGACTTAGACTTGGTTAAGTCTCAGTCGACTGAGACCTAGCCATACCCTTTGCAAACTATTGGTTTGTCGACCTAGCCATACCCTTTGCAAACTATTGGTTTGGTGTGGAAGTGTAACAAAGTCAGAGCCCAATTGAGAAGTCTGCATGGGAACGGTGGTTGTTTGAGCCCGACACCGTACTTCCACCATCATATTGACAACATCCCTGTGAGGTATGTCTACTACTCTGGAAAAAAAAAATCAGCTCAAAACTCGAGGTACAGTTAGAGATTTAAAAAAGACAAATTCGAATATGAATAGTGACAGCTTTGGGTGAATAGTACTTTGACGCTATTCACATCCAATTTGTATTTTTTTTCTTTCTATTAATGTAGGTCGAATTAGGAACTGAAACTTTTTAAGGCTGTATATCAAACATTCACGTGTTTCTCCAAAAAATGTAAGAATGTTTGAACATATATATTTAAAAATATCAAAATCATTGAGCTCATATAATGTAAAATCTCACACAAATCTCCCCCATGTATCTGACGAAGCTGAAGATTGGGCGGAGCGATTTGCGATGGTGGATGCTGCAGATTATGAGCTTCCTCTGCCTACTACTTTCAATCTCCATGGGTGTCGCTTTGATTTCTTATTTAATCTGTGCAACTTTCAATTTTGTATGTCAATTATACTAATTTGTTTACACACAAGATACACTCAATACACTAGGGGGGCGATGCCCCCCCTACCCTTAGATAATTTTGTGAAGAATTGATTTTCTTTGTTGGGTGGGAGGGGGAGGGGGGTGGGGGAGGGTGTTAGATTAGAAATATTGATCCATTCGCCCCTAGAAATTCACGTTGTAACATCCGAGAGCTTTAAAAACCAGATATTTTGCAATACTATGTGTTGTAATAATTATGTTTTATTATCATTTCATCATGCCATAAAATATTTCACACCAAATTAAAAACAATGATTTTTTATAAAATAATTAGAGCCTTCTATATATTTTATTTAATTTCTTTTCCAATTTCATGTGCAACATTTCCAAAAATTGGATGCCTTTTCTACTTCAAGCTTGGTCTCCAAACTTTGCCCAAAATTATTTTTTCATTTAAGAAAGCTCCACCAAAATTTAGATGAATTTTAGACAATCTTCGTACTACTCCTTATTGAAACCTATTTGAATCTAAATCAAATAAGTTGGAAATAAAGCTTTCCAATCATGTCCAAATCTATTTTTTCTTGGACCGCATATATTTTACGGAGTCCAATGAAATTTGTCCCATGTTCAAATTCTACTCCTACCGCTCTCTTTCTCTTTTGTAAACCCTCTGGATTTTTAAAGGAAAAAGAGAAATAGGAGAGAGAGAGAGAGCGCAACGCAGACGGCCCATCTACACATAGTCCCAGTTCGGCCTTCCTAAAACCTAGCCGATCTCTACTCTCTTGTTCTCTCCACGCGCCGTCGGGACCTCCTATATGGCGCATCTTGCATCATACATGAGTTCGAAGCATGACGGCGCCGGCCCACCGACGTGAAACCGGTTCTTGTTTCCTGTCGCAAGACATAAAAATATACCTAAAAAGCAATGGAGCACTTGAGGATTCGATCCCACAACCTCGCACACCGTAGACTCCAAGAGTTTGACCGCGGCCGATAGCCACTCCAGTAGAGAGTGGCAGCTGAACATGAAGGCGCGAAACTATTCTCTTGAAGGCATAGATTTGCTTGCGCAGAGGCACAGTTGTGCCTATTCGAAAAGGAAAAAAGATGTGCTTCCGGTTCGTCTTTTCGAGAGAAAAAAGTTCGTCAAAACCTATCAAAATGGGATCTAATTTTGAAAATCTCGACGCAAGAAATCCAACGACAAAAATGATTTGATATTTGGACGCGGGGTTTAATAGATAAAATGTTTTGAATAAAAGAATCTACGACTTGAGAAGGTGGGACTGACCTTTGTAAAGAGTACTCCATAATTGATGATTTCGGTTAGCGGTTTTATCCTATCGGCACCGGGCCAACAGGGACATGCCTGTTAACCCGCCCTCCCCTGGGTGCTGGCTTCACAAAGTTTTTTTAATCGTTTTCCACATGTTTCCCCATGGGTGCAATGTCTCTCATATTGCGAGAGGTTTTTTTTTGAGACAATCCCACGAAGCTTTTATTTCAAACCGTCACCACATTTACAGGGACGAAAGAAATCCCGTTGGGCTGGCCTAACCAAACATGGCGGCCCGCCCCCAACCTCAAAGCATGCTTCGCTAGATTGTGAGACTCAAAATTTGAGCTCCTAAACTCATGAACTAAATTACAAGAAATAAACGAAGATAGATAAAGTTTGATCTCTTGGACAATTGCTCCATAAGCAGCAGCGCTTCCTTTATGAACTTCTTCGACCACCCCCTTACAATCCGAAGCAATATGCACCCGGTGCTCGTTCAGGTCCTTGGCTAGTGCTATACCTTCTCGTACTGCTAAGGATTCCAATGTTGCTGGATCACCAATGGAGGTGTATACAAAAGCTGAAGCTCCCAGGAATTTACCTGTACCATCTCTGCATAGAGCACCGACTGCACCATACGCACCTCTTCTGCCCACGGCTGCATCAACATTTATTTTCACATGATGTTCAGGTGGTGGCAACCAGCCAGTTGGCCTTGCCGCTGCACTCCCATGGTTCACTCTGTTCGGGACTAGAGCTTGTATCTCCGACAAGTAAGAAGCAATAAAGCCATGAATGACCTGCGGGCTCCTGAAAATTCCTTCATGTATGGCTTTCCGACGCGCATCCCAGATTGCCCAGAGAGCAACAACAAACTTGACAAAATCTTCACTGGAGAGCGCAGCTTGCATGGCGAAAATCCATTCCTTAGCATCCTCCTCCTGATGAATACTTTGCTGGATAATAATCTCCTCCGCACTCAAAGCCCATGTGCTGCGGGATACAGGACAATTTAATAAGGCGTGTCTCCAAGTATCGTGAGCCCCACATAAGAGACAAGCCGGAGTTGTGGCCATGTTTCGGTGGTGCAGAACTTCCCCAGATGGGAATGAGTGCCTTGACAATCTCCACATGAAAACCCTCAGTTTAGATGGAACTTGAACTTTCCAAAGTGACTTCCACTCCTTGCTCTCTTGCTTGCTAGAAGACCCCTCCCGGCCTTCCAACCAGCTTTCCCTATTTATTTTCGTCCTGACCAACATACGATATGCAGATCCGACCGAGAAAAAACCCCGAGGTTCTTCACTCCAAGCCCAAAAATCCTCGACTCTTCTTGTACACAACGGGATCCTTAGTATTGCTTCAGCATCAAAAGGTGTAAAGACTGACCGAACTAAATCCTCTTTCCAGGAGGCTGAGTTGTTTCAATCAGTTGCACTACCATTTGTGGGGGTGATTGGATCAATGAAGTGATCGGGCGTCTGTAACTCTCCCTTGGAATCCAGTTGTGTTTCCAGATATTAGTGGACTCTCCATCTCCTATTCTTCGAATTATCCCTTGAGCCAAAACATCTCTTCCATCTATAATAGCCCTCCAAATTTGAGAGGGGTGTGGTCCCAATTCTGCATCTAAGAGGGACACATCAGGGTAGTATACTGACTTCAAGATTCTTGCACTCAAAGATCCAGGATCAGCCATCAACCTCCATGCTTGCCTCGCAAGCAGAGCTAAGTTAAAGAGTTCTAGGTCTCAAAAACCTAGCCCCCCCATATATTTAGGTGTTGTCAAAATGTCCCACGCCACCCATGCTGGTTTCCACTTTCCCCTCTTACTTCCCCACCAGAATTTCCTTATGATTGATGTAACACTGTCGCAAAGCCCTCTGGGTAATCTGAAACATGACATAGAGTACACCGGAATCGCTTGAGCCACTGATTTGATTAGAACCTCCTTCCCCGCAGCCGACAAAAGTTTTTCCATCCATCCTTTTACCTTCTCCCAAACTCGGTCTCGTAAGTATTTAAATGTCCCATTCTTTGAGTGACCCACATCGGTTGGCATTCCCAAATAGCGCTCGCTGAGAGACTCATTCTGAACTTGGAGACGGTCCTTCACTTCCTGTCTTGTAGCTTGGGGCCAACCCTTACTAAAGAATATAGATGACTTGTCATTATTAATTCTTTGCCCCGAGGCTCCACAATAAATACTCAGCAGGTTTGATACTTGTTCTGCACCCTCAACACTAGCCTTGAAAAGCAACAGGCTGTCATCAGCAAATAAAAGATGGTTTATGGCCGGAGCCGTAGGGGCCACCTTAATACCTGACAAAGATGACTGAGAACTGGATTTCAGGAGGCACGAAAGGCCCTCTGCTGCAATCAAAAATAGGTAAGGGGAGATAGGATCTCCCTGCCGGATTCCTCTGGATGGGCTAAAACTCTCTAGTTTTTCACCATTAAATAAAACTGAGAAAGAGATAGAAGATACCATGTGCATAACTGTGTCAATCCATTGGTGTGCGAATCCCAACTTAATCATGATGGCCCTCAGATATGACCACTCCAACCTATCATAGGCTTTCATCATATCAAGCTTCAAAGCACACGAGCTATTGTTTTTGACCTGTTCCGCTTCATAAAGTGCAGGCATTCATAGGCACATATAATATTGTCTGTTATCAACCTTCCCGGTACAAAGGCTGATTGTTCCTCTGATATTATGTCCGGAAGCACAAGTTTCAATCTATTTGCCACCACTTTAGAAGCTATCTTGTAGATCACATTGCAAAGACTTATAGGTCTAAACTGTGAGAGGAGCGAGGGGTTGGTCACCTTTGGAATGAGCACTAATATGGTGTCGTTGATGCACTCTGGGTTCTCTTCTCCCCTCACAATTCTGAGCACTATATCTGTTACATCATCTCCACAAATATCCCAGTGTTTTTGATAAAAATGAGCAGGAAAGCCATCAGGGCCCGGAGCCTTTGTAGGGAACATCTGAAAGAGTGCGGTTTTGACCTCTTCCCTCGTGTAAGGTGCGCATAGAGCATTATTCATAGCGGCCGTCACTTTACGAGGTACATGGTCAATAACCTGTCGTATACCCTGGGTTCCCTCCGATGTATAGAGATGCTTATAAAATTATTTGCCATCACTGCGAGAGGTAGCCCCACCTCGGCTCTCTTGCTTGGCTAAATGGGTCAGCCCAACACTGTAGTCCCTGTGGTGTTGGACCGAGTGCCTGTTCCGTCTCGCGCGATAATTTCTCCCCGTGATATTGGTGGGTGGGCCTGGGTCCATTAACACAACACATGAAATAATCCTTATCTTTTTTTACAAATTAATAGCTTCACTGATTAAACAGGGGCATTACATTCAGCTTGAATACACGAGTGTATGAAACCAGGAATAGAGTTCATCAGGTCAGACTAGCTTGCTTTGCACCAGGAATAGAGTTCATTATTTCACGTTAAATCTTCCCTCCTGATAATTTTGTGCATAAGTCATGGAGCTGAAGATTCCAGAACCAGGCACATGCATCTACGTACAGTATGTCACAAGCAAAGTCTTGTCTGCTAGAAGAAAATATCATACAACTTGCAGGATGACGAAAAAATCCATACAAGACGTGAGTATTGTGCCCATTATTCAAGTCAAATCTATTTGAGAAATTTGCATATCTTTTCTTTGTCTTGAGTAAATGTTTTTTTTTGCGGGGGAAATACTTGTATTACTCAATAATCAAGTCTTTACAATCATCTTTAGCAATCTCTACCACCTTCGGAGGACCTGACCCAATCCAGGTCGTAGTTCTACTCTCCACTCTCCCAAAGGCAGCTAGACAATCACTAGCTTTATTTTGAACTCGCGAAACATAAGTAATACAAGTAGATCGAAGACTAACAAGATATCTTATCTCATTAATAAGAGAAGCATAAATGGAACGATCCTTGCCAGCACAAGTGATCATGGCCACCGCCTTCGAAGAATCCATCTAAACAACAATAGGAAGATTTGACCTCTGAATAGATATCGAAAGCCCCTCCATGCATGCACATAACTCTGCTTCCAGAGCATCTCTGCAAGAAAACAAAACTCTGCAGGCTGAGAATATAATGTCACCATTTGAATCCCGGAGGATCATTCCAGCTCCATCTGCTCCAGAAGAATCATAGGACCCGTCAATATTTAGTTTAACCCAATCCATGCTCGGTCTAGACCATCTGACCTCTGGGGATGCAGCTCTGCCCGGTGAAGGCAAAGAACCCAAGACCACCACGGACTTGCCCTTAATCGAGTCCATGTTGGAGTTCAATTTGACCGCCAGCAGCGACTCCAGGTAGCTTTGCAAGAAGCGAACCGAACCTTCCAGTGGTGGGGCTGGTTTTTGATGTGTTATCTCATTCCGGACAAACCAGCTACGCCAAAGGGTCATAAGCATCATGCTTCGCTCAATTTTCACTTAATGGTGATAGGGAAATTAGCAGCCACTCCTTCCCACTATTTATCAGATTATCAATACTAGGTAACCTCCATACCTTGGCCATCTCTAGATACAAGTCTCGCCCAAACTGGCAACGCACAAAGGGGTGAAAATTATCTTCCTCTTCAAAACCACAAACTGGACAGGTGCTAGACACTTCTAGTCCAATTTTATGCTTGTTCCGCCAAGTGGGAAGCCCATCAGTCGCTACTCGCCAAGCAAAGTTCTTGACAGTAGGAGGAACCACACTTTTCCATATGTAAGACCAGCAAGCTCTACTCCCGTCTGGAGAAGAGCTAGATGAGGACGCCCTCTCTCTATGTGCTTCATCAAATGCCAACATATAAGCACTTGTTACTGTGAACACTCCCAGCTTATTGGGCCCCCATGCAATAACATCTTCGTCCTGCCTCGGAGAAGCTCTAATCTTTAGAATTTCATCAACGTCCGCGGCAAGGAAGTGCTGCGACAGTAACTGCACCTTCCAGGATCCATTCTCATTCAGGAAATCGGAGACATAGCGCACACGACATCTGCCTTGCAATGAGATGGGTTTATATGAGAAAGGCCTCGGGATCCAGTTGTCGTGCCAAACTCGTATGCTCCTGCCATTGCCCACACGCCAAATCAAACCCTTCTTTAGCAAATCCAACCCGTGGCTTATTGCTTGCCAGGAAGAGGATGCATTTCTGGTGAAAACCGTATCCTCAAGCTTGCCCTCTGGATAGTATCTTGCTTTCAGAACATGTGCACATAAACTGTCTGGCCTAGAGATCAATCTCCACGCCTGCCGAGCCAAAAGCGGCTGGTTAAACAACCGAAAATCTCGAAAATCTGCACCGCCTCTATCCTTTGGCTGCATGAGATGGTCCCACCCCCTCCAATGGACCTTTCTTTTCCCTTTTGCTGAACCCCAATAAAAATTTCTAACCATTCTTGTAAGATCATCGCATACTGAAAATGCCAATTTGAAAACCCCCATGATATAAGTTGGCAGCGCCTGTGCAACAGCTTTCACTAATACCTCCCTTCTGGGCTGGGCAAGTTGACCATCTCCCCACTGAATAAGGCGTTTTGTCAAGCTTGTCTGAAGGTTTTGGAATTTCCCCTTAGACATGCGTCCCTCAGGAGTAGGCAGGCCCAAATACTTCTCCTCAAAAACCAGACTTTGCACACACAGCATCTGCCGAACCTCATCTTGAACTGTGTTCGGACAAGAAGAACCAAAGAACATGCAACATTTTTCATAGTTGAGACTTTGCCCAGTGGCCATACCATACAAGTCTAGAGGCTTCCTTAACGCTCTTTGCCTGACCTCTAGTTGCCTCAAAAAACAACAAGGTATCGTCAACAAATAACAAGTGAGATGTACCTGGTGCTCGCCTGCATACTCTCACCGGAGTAATAAGACCAGAAGCCACTCTTTTTTTAGGATCGCAGAAAGACCATCCGCCACAAACAGGAATAAGAATGGTGAAAGGGGATCACCTTGCTGAAGCCCACGCGTCGGTGCAAATGAGTCCAAGAGAGTTCCGTTTAATTTGACAGAATATCTCACCGATGTGACACAAGTCATGATCCAGTCTATCCATCGCTGAGAGAACCCCAACTTTTGCATCACTTACCTCAAGAATCCCCAGTCCACCCTATCATATGCTTTGGAGAGATCAAGCTTATATGCACAAAAGCTCTTTGTGGGATCCTTTTCCTGCTTGATGTAGTGTAAGCACTCAAAGGCAATTAGCGCATTATCAGTAATCATCCTACCCGGTATGAACGCACTCTGCTCATCTGAGATTAGGTTGTCCAAGAGAGGACGGAGCCTATTAACCAAACACTTAGATATGACCTTGTAAATCACATTGCACAGACTAATTGGCCTATACTCAGACAACTTTGTAGGATTAGCAACTTTTGGTATGAGGACAATTGTCGTGGAGTTAACTCCCTCTGGAATCACCCCCATCGCAAAGAAGTCCTTAGCGGCCGTAATCACACTATCCTTGAGAGTCGCCCAATTCTTCTGAAAGAATCTGGCCGGAAAACCATCGGGCCCCGGCGCCTTAAGTGGTCCTATCTGAAAGAGTGTGTCAGATATTTCCTTATCACTAAACGGAGCACACAACTTGTTATTGTCCTCCTCCGTGACCAGTGCTTCAAAGAGATCAACCACATGGCCTGCATCAAGGTTAACATTCGATGTGAAGATATCACGAAAATACTCATTCGCTAACTTACCCATAGATACCAAATCTGAGTGGACCACCCCAATACTATCTGTTAACTGCCTGATTTTGTTTTTTCGAGCCCTCCACACTGCCTTACTATGAAAAAACTTTGTGTTGCGATCGCCCTCCTTAAGCCATGAAATTCTCGATCTTTGGAGCCAGATCATCTCCTCTTGGTACAAAAGATCATTCATCCTGTCTGTCACTTTCCTTATTTCTTGTCTGTCCGCATTCATATGCATGAGCTCTTCGAGTTGTGATCGGGACTTAGCTAACTCCTTTGTTACATTTCTGAACTTCCTGCACCAAGACCCAAGCGACACCATCTCGTCTTGGTTAGCGCCTCTCGCAGTTGCTCCAAAGTTTGGACATTTCCAACAGACTCCCAAGCATTCTTGATGACCTCCGGCAGCGTGGAGTCCCGCTCCCAGAAAATCTCGTACCGGTGTTTTTTAGGCCCAACCGGTCCTGAATCCGCCTCACCTTTGAGCAGTACTGCCACATGGTCCGAACAAGGACTAAGAATATGATGTACAGAGGCAAAAGAGAATAGATTCCTCCACTCATTTGTTGCAACGGCCCTATCAAGCCTCGCCCTGACATTGTTCGTGCCGCTTCTCTTATTGTCATAGGTGAAAGGGACCCCCGAAAAACCCAAGTCTACCAAGCCACAAACTTCAAGCGCATCCCTGAATGCTATCATCTGCGGCTCCGGCCTTGGTGTAGCTGAAAAGTGTTCAAAATCCCATATTGCTCCGGTCTTGAGTAAATGTTGAGCTTCATTCTCTAGCACAATATCCAATCAAGAGTTCAGATCAGCGGTCAACACTCAACATTGAAGATGACTAGTCAAATTAATATGCATCGCCAGTCATTTCCCTGTGATACTTCAACAATTATTTGAAGGCTGAATTTATTTCATTCTGGCAGATACATCACGGGACTATTATTCTCATAATATTTACTCAATAGAATCTGTTGTTTTCATATTCGGCATCCTACTTCTCGAGATTGTAAGTGGGAGAAGGGCTTCATATGAATTGTCTGAAAAATAACACGAGTTTAGGAGATATTTATACACACGTGACGCAGAATTCAGGGCTATGGCATCTCCAATGCGGTCCCTTAAAGTGCCAGTAAAGGGCGTGGTCCGTGTAAAGTAGGGTCTAGTATATTGTTCTTGTGCACGTATTCGTATACGTATATAATTGTAATTGTGATCATCTATATATTGAGACGTGAGGCTGGATTTCAACCACCCACGCAAAACCCTAAACCCTGTGTTTAACTTGGTATCAGCAAGGGGCGACACAGGCCGAGAGACGATGGTGTCCGGCCCAGGTGAGGATGGCGGCCCGGGCGACGGACCGGGCGAGGGTGGCGACCCAGCTGTGCCGGGAGAGGGTGGCGACCCAGCTGTGCCGGGAGAGGGTGGCGACCCAGCCACGTCCGTGGTCGCGCCATCGGGCGCCGCACCTGCCTCGGGCGGCGGGACATGCACGTCGGGCGCATCAGGAGGCGTCGGAGCAGCAACATGTACCTGGGTTCGAGGATGCCACTTATCCCTCTCATGTCTGCAAACTTCAGCGGTCTATTTATGGTCTCAAGCAATCGCCTCATGCCTCGTATGCTCATTTGAGTCAGCTCCTTTCGCGGCTCGGTTTTGTTGCCTCCAGATCAGATGCATCTCTGTTCATCTTCTCTCAGGGTAAAATACAGATATACATGCTGGTGTACGTTGATGATATTGTGATTGCTGGCTCTACCCCCGCCGTGGTGGATCGTCTTGTGCAGTCGTTGTCTGCTAGCTTTCCCATCAAAGATTTGGGTCGCGTCGAGTACTTTTTTGGTTTGGAAGCGTCCTTTCATTCAGGGGGCATGATCTTGATGCAGAAAAAGTATGCTTTGGATCTTCTTCATCGCGTTAACATGGAGAACTGCAAGGCCACTTCCACTCCGCTTGCTACTTCCGAGAGTCTCTCACGTCATAGTGGTGCACTACTGGGTAGAGATGACTCCTTTCGGTGTCGCAGTGTGGTTGGAGCACTTCAGTATTTGACCCTCACTCGTCCTGATTCTCCTTCGCAGTGAACAAAGTGTGTCAGTTCCTGTCTCAGCCAACGGAGGATCATTGGGAAACAGTCAAGCGTATTCTGAGATATGTCAAAGGTACGCTAGACATGGGACTACGGATTCGTAAGTCCAGATTTACTGGAGTGAGTATATTTACCGATGCAGACTGGGCATGCTGTGTTGATGATAGGCGCTCCACTGGTGGTTTTGCTATATTTGTTGGACCTAACCTTGTATCGTGGAGCTCGAAGAAGCAACCCACAGTCTCGAGATCAAGCACCGAGGCAGAGTATAAGGCATTGGCCAATGGTGCGGCTGAAGCCATTTGGATAGACTCAGTTCTCACAGAACTTGGAGTCCGACGGCAGCGCACTCCTATATTGTGGTGTGATAACTTAGGGGCAACTTACCTGACGGTGAATCCAATATTTCATGCTCGGACCAAACACATTAAGATTGATTTCCATTTTGTGAGAGAACGAGTAGCTGCTTGTGAACTGGAAGTCAGGTTTATTTCTACAGATGATCAGTTAGCGGATGTATTTACTAAACCCGCTACTAGACAGATGCTAGACCGTTTTAGAACCAATCTGAATCTTGTATGGAGTTCAGATTGAGGGGGCATGTAAAGTAGGGTCTAGTATATTGTCCTTGTACACGTATTCGTATACGTATATAATTGTAATTGTGATCATCTATATATTAAGACGTGAGGCTGGATATCAACCACCCACGCAAAACCCTAAACCCTGTGTTTAACTGTCCGAACACTTTTTGTCATTCAACGCAATTCACTAGTCGTCCGCCGACCAGTCCTCATGTTCGTTTTCCGTCAAACCGGAAGCAAACTTGAAGAAGCGTTGAGTTGGATACGTATCCTCACAGCTTATGTGATTTGTCCTCTAAGTCCGTCTAGCCCATCCTTAATGTCTGCATTTGCTGCCTATTCGAGGGAAATGGTTAGACGGCCAGATCCCGTATGTCCATGGACGCATCGGTATTTTTTTCGATAAAGAAGACGCATCGGTATGGGTCTATGGTTTTGTTTCCCGTTTCATGTCTCAGACTATCACTATCTATGTAGAGTAAATAATCTGCTCCGTTAATTATACAATAACAAGAATTATAGTGGTCAAGATTAAAGATCAACTTTTATTTCAACTATGGTATTGATGAAACTTTAAGAGCATCAACTATATGCCAAATTCCCTACGTGTGAATTTTGGTTACCAGAAGTGACCTATCTAGGCCCCATAATTCTTGCGGAAGGTATTGCTGCCAATTCCAAAAGAGTTCAGGTTGTTCTTAGTTAGACTCCACCTGAATCGATTATGAAAGTTACGATTTTTCATAGTCTAGCAAGCTATTTCTGCCACTTCGTCAAGAATTTTTTCAAAGTTGTCAAATCTCTGACTGAACTCCTCAAGAATGGTAAAATGTCTAAGTGGACACCATAGTGGGAGAAAAAAAATCAGGAATTGAAAAGAAGACGGATTATTGCCCCCTACTTGTGCCCCCACATGTTCACAAAGACTTTACAATTTATTGTGATGCCTCGTGACAATGACTGGGTTGCATTCTGATGCAAGATCGACATGTGATTGCATATGCTTCTGATCACTTGTGTCCACATAAGGATAATTATCCAATACACAATTTAGAACTAGCAGTTGTAGTCTATGCTCTTAATACATGGCGCCGTTACCTAACCATTGCGAAATATATATACATGGATCATCAGAGTCCAAAGTATATCTTCACCCATCAAGATCTTAATCTCACGCAATGACATTGTGTCGAGGTTATTTTGAATTATGATTTAGGAATATCCTTCACCCACAAAGCAAATGTCATGGCTGACGCACTATATTTGGAATGAAAAGAGTAATAATTAAAAGAAGTCGGATAGTTCATTAAGATAATGCTTAGTAATTATTGTTTATTTTTAGCTATTTAAGATCTTTCTAAATCTTAAAAAACAAATTACATAACAAAATAGTAGGATGGCAAGAGAATTAGTGCAGCGGGTGAAAAAATGCAAGGATTAAAATCAAGCGTCAAGAGCCTATCAAGGCAGCCCTAAAATGCCCTGACAACAGATCCATTTACAGCAAAATCGGTGCTATCTCGTTCGATTTAGTTACCTAAATGTTAAAAAACTGAGTTAGATGTTTTACGCTAAAAACCTGACGATCAGATTTGCCATGCGAAAATTGATAAAATTGCAATGTTTCTGTATAGGATTTTCCATCTTCTAAAGTAAAAATTGCCATGTAGTGTAAAAGCTTTTTAGAAGAACTACCATGCTGCAGCGGGTAATTGTCATGTGTTTGATCGGGCCGGATCCGACGTACTTGAGGGCGTCAATTTTTTTTATGCTAAAATTCTGACATCGGATGTATATTGGGGTCCTTTAGTTATGGGGTGTCGCTACGTCCTCCGGCTGATAAAACGAAAGCATCAGTGGCCTCTAGAGCCATCCGATTGACAAAAAAAGAGCCATCAAATCTCCCCAAACGTGTGTGTCATGAATTGCAACAAGCTGGTTGTTGCGATGTTCACTCTGCAACAACGGCTTCGTTGCAAAACCACCCAAAACGGTTCTTTTCACATCACGCGTTCTTTTCTTAAGCGTTATTTTTGCAAGAAAAATATTTGCAACAGAGGTCATGTTACAGATTTTTCTTCCATCTTTCACGTTTTTGTAGCATAAATGATGTCGCGGAAGGATTTTTTTTTTTTTTTGCAACAAGGATGATGTTGCAGAAGTTTTTTCAGTGAAAAATGATCAAGTTATATACTCGCTGGCTACTCTTTGGGGCTTCATAAGTTTTCAACAGAGCATGTGTTACAAATTTAAGTTTGCAACATGCCCAATGTTGCAAACTTGTTGGTCTGTCTCGCGTAGCCCTACGCCCTGCATAATTAAAATCAAATCGGGCGGTCACAGAGGTGACGGATACGCGCGAGTCTTCAGCCGGCTGAAAGATAGCGTTTCCCTTAGTTATGGACAAAAATCGCGTCCAAGTTTCGCCATGCGCGGCCGTGGCCAAATCACTGACCACTAAAATACTTGGGGAAACGAGAGCGGAAACCACCTTGAGGTAGAGGAGAAGTAGTCCAAATCCAATCCAGTACGTAGCGCGCGGTTACCTATCCATTCATACGGAGCACTTTATTCATTCATATGGAACATTGACTTCAAGAATTGTATATAGTCCATCTCCAATTATTAATCCAGAATGGAGTATGCATCTCCATATGGCAGAATTGAGGTTCATTCTTCCATAAAGAACAAAAGGCCAGAGTCACAAAACTTCTGCTCTGGTCCTCGGAATACTAGCGACAAGTTCCGAAGTGCCCAATGTCACTCTTAAACTGACAATTTGTATAAAACAAGCACAGTACATCCCATCAAGCAACTTAATTAGTACTTCCTCTATTTTAATTTACTCTGCATATTAGATTTGATTAAAGTCAAACTTCATAAAGTTTAATCAAGTTTATAGGAAACAATATAAATATTTACCATAACAAATCTATATGATGTGAAAGTACATTCAATAATGAATCTAATGATATTAGTTTGTTATTGTGTATATTAATATTTTTGTTTATAAACTTTGTCAAAATTATAAAGTTTGACTTTGACCAAAGCTAATATACGGACTAAATAAAAATGCATGAAGTACAGTTTTCTATTAGGTGGTCACGACGGGAGGTCCCCTTGTTTTAAAGAAAAAATGGTTGGTCACGGTATATTACCAAAATAGGCTTACGCCCTGCTATATTAATATAGCACCCACCCGATACAGCCAGAAGTTCGACGCTGGGGCAAACAACACAATCATGCCCAAAAGAAAAACAAGAGAAAAGCAAGAGAAAGAAATGCCGGCAACACCGGATGAACGAAAGCTGAAGCATCCCGCAACCGTTGCGCCCACCGAAAACATCCACCACGCTCCAATGCCATCGAGTCACTGCGAACCAAGCAACATCTTCAAGAAGGACTGCGACAACGACGACGCTGCTGCCCGGACGAATCCTAGGATTTCTCCCGGTACACTGAGGGAAGCAGGCGAGAGGTACTCCTGACGCCCTTCAAGAAGGTTGATGGTGCCCGCAGGCGTCACCGCGTCGGTGCCGGGCGGACCCAGAGGGATTTCGCCCTACCCCTCATACCCACAACCCAGGACTAACCGGCGGCTCCACCACGCCAACCGCCCACCAACCTGCACCACCATAGTCACGAGGACACCACCGTTGTCTCTCCATCACAGATGCTGCGAGGCCGGCTGAACCAAACGAGACCACCGCCGATAGGGACCGGGAACACCACAGCCACGTGGGAGGGGACAACCTCCATTGGCACAAGCCGTAGCAGACCGGCCGCAGGTGCGAGAGCACGCCGGACCCCCTGCCCAGCCGGGCCCAGATCAGGCCCGTTAAGCTCCTGCTGCCGCGCTGCACCCGACGCAGCGCAGAGCCGCCGACCCCAACAACCGCATCCCGCCAGCCCAGCCGGAGGCCAGACCAACCTGCCCTGACCCAGATCGGGCCCAAAAGGGCCTAGATCTGGGCCTGCAGGGCTCTGCCGGCCAACCCCCATCGCCAAAGGGCCGCGGCGCCGCCGTATCTGCGCCCGATCTACACTGGAGCACCGCCCGCCGAGGCGCACCGTCGCCGGAAACCGCCGCCCGAGCTGGGGAACCGCGAGGGGGAGAGGAAGAGGGCCGCCACCGCCCGCCTCGCCACGGCGCCACGCGGGCAACGCCCGGCCATGCCAGCCTGCGGCAGCGGCGGGAGGAGGGGTGGGAGGTGGGGGCTAGGCGGCGAGGGGAGGGAGGGCCGCCCCGGTCGGGGGGGGGGGGTACGGGGAGGGAGAGAAGAGATCCTGAAGTATCAATGACTTATCTCCGCCGTCACGGTATATTAGACAGCCTCAAGCTCCCACTTCCACTCAAAGGCTCCAAGCCTACCAGTTGAACGCTCTCGAACGTACGTACCTCACCAGTCATCACCATGCCAACGTGCCTCCTCCCCCTCTTCCTCCTCCTCGCCTTGTGGCCGCCGACGGCGAGGGTTGACGCTACCTCCACGGTGAGCCCGCTGAATCCAATTTGCAACCCGACCGCCGGCACGTACACGGCAAGCAGCAGCTACGGGTACAACCAGCGGAATCTCGGAGTGGCCCTCGCCACCCGTGCCGGTGCGTCAGGCTTCGCCAAGGGCAGCTCCGAGGAGGCGCCCGACAAGGTCTACGGCGAAGTGCTCTGCCGCGGCGACTACACCGGCGCCAAGTGCACCGACGGCCTCACAGCCGCCTTCCATGACGTGGACGGGCTCTGCCGGACCCGGAACGCCGTCGTCTACTACGACCAGTACATGCCTGCGTTTTGATTTTCGGCCGAAAAAAACGTATTTCGGCCGAATTTCGGCCGTCTCGCTAGGGGCCGATATATGGGCCTATCGGCCGAATAATTTGGCCCAGTTTGATTTTTTTGGCCCGGCCCAGCTTCGAGAGCCTTCCGGTTAGGCTTGCGCTGAGACAAAACCACGAACACAACAGCCTAACCCTAGAATCACTCGTTTTCTGTCCCTCCTCCTGTGTGCGGTGCCGCCGCTACGCGAGCGCTTCCACCCAATCTCCTCGCCGTCCTCCACAGCTCCGGCCAAGGCGCTCACTTCTCCGGCCCTCCTCCATATTCCTCACCTCCACACCATCCACTTCCTGTCCTTTGCTTCTCCAAGACTGCAGCATGGTGCTCGGCGGCTGCGGCATCGGAGATGATGGTGCGCGAGCCGACCAGTTCAACGGAGGCAGTAGCACGGGGCAGCAGCAGCAGCATGGAGGGCGGCCACTTGATCGGGAAGGTACAGATGTTCTTGATGCAGTTTCAGTACGTGTATGCAGTTTCAGTCTTCAGCAATTTGTCTTGTCCAAGTACGTGTATGCAGTTTCAGTTCTTCAGCAATTTCAGATCGATGTTACTTTGTTTCTTGGTTATAATCTGTGTCTACTTGTGCTGCTTTAGATTTAGGAGAGGTCCTTGTTAAATGGCTTGGCAAATGCATACATCATACGCGGGGAAAAAGTGAGTCTTGATGAGTTGAACGTATAGCATTGAGATTATTAATCTGAAATATACGCATCTGGTAGTCACCAAGGAGTCTCACAATGTTTTGGTTTGGTATATAATCTGAAACATACATGCATCTGGTAGTCACTAAGGATGCTCACGATCTGGTAATATCTATTTTAGTCCAACAAAAAAGTGGGTTCCAAATGTTATTCTGAACATCCTAAAATATATAATCGTTCCATAGATCTGGGCTGTGTGCTTGTTTTTGAGCTGTTGAGATGATGCTTGTGTGCAATATTAAAGTTTTTTTATCACGTCCAACCACTGGCTTGTATGTTTGCAGAAGCATCTCATGTTTGAATTGATCATTTATTTAGATCTACAGAACGTCCAATAAAAAATCAGTTGTGTTACTTGTGTATTATTTAGATGTTGACCGATGGTTAATTTCAATGTTCAGCGGTACCATTAAGTGATGGTTCTAGAACTAAGCTTTGCAGTATCTTTCTCAATAATAGATTATAGTTTTTGACTTGTCTTTTTGGCAAACTAGAGCATCAGGTTGTATATAAATTACTTATTCCTTAGTATCTAGACTAGAGCATTAAGCTGTACTGTTTTTGTTTATAATTCATATGAGGACACCAAAGTAAGCATGTGATTTTCATACTCTTCATAACTGACCGTTGTTCTTTTGGCATGTGATTTTCAGGTCCTGGAACTGCAAATAGGAGTGGCAGTGGCAATCACGATGCAAATGCAAGTGGTTCCCAAAGATCTTGCAAAGGTATTACTATGCTATGCTTGTTCACACGATGCAAATGGAACCATATGATCTTGATTTGCTAGGTTCATTTAAAGTGATGTTGTTTGTTACTTTGCAATGCAGAAATTAAAGACAATAACTTATATGATCCTTGGAACTATGCATGGCCGTATTATGGTGGTTTTGATTGTGTGTACTGCAGCCTAAAGCACAAAGGTGGGGGTGCAACCTAAAGAAAAAGAGACACAAATTCAAGTGGAAAAGGACGCACCACCAAGAGATGGCAATTTGGAGACCCGTAGATCTGTACGGCTTGTCAAGAAGAAGACCAAGGAGCAAGGACGTCAACAGCCCATACCCTGTTGCTTAGAATCTGCTGATAAGTCTCTTCTTTTTAGTGTTTTATGATTCATGATAATTGCTTAGAAAATTTGAGTTACTTGGAGCTGCTAGTTACTTAGATGTGTTAGCTTTCTATCCATGCCTAGCCTTGTTATCATGTTAAGCCATGTATTCATATTATCCTGAATTGTTACCACTTGACTATTGTTGCACTAGACACTTCCCTGTTAGTCCATTTTATTTCATTATGCACAAAGTGGAAGAAGAAAATTCTGGTGTTGAACTACATCCATCCTGATCCTTTCTTTGTTTTCTCTAAACCAGAAATGCCACATGAAGAACTAAGGATATCAAGAAGCTTTTGGATGTATGCAAGCTTGGAGCTGCTGTTTTGTAGGTATATTAACCACTGTATTTATCTTGTAATATGTTTGAGCTTATGCATGATTTTTGATTCACATTTTTCACCGTGGATTTTCCTTCTGTATGACAATTGACAAATGGCTAGTCCAAGCCAACAATGGGCTGTTTGTGTCTATGTCGCTTTCTTTGTATCCTTAAGAGTTTTGTTGTGCTGGAGTACAAACTATGAACTAGAATTCATCATTCTAGTATATGTAGGAATTTAACCTTTGCTCCTGAAGCTTTTTGGTGAATAAAAAACTATATTGCTGTAGTAGATTTGTTATTTGATTCATGAGCATGCATAACATTTGACTATTGTTCTACTAGCCACTTCTTGTCCTGTTAGTCCATTTTATTTTTTATGCACAAAGTGGCAGAAGATAATTCCGATGCAGAACTACCTCCATCCTGACCCTTCCTCTGTTTTCTCTAAACCAGAAATGGCATTTGAAGAATAACCAAGGATATCAAGAAGCTTTTGGATGTAGGCAAGCTTGGAGCTGCTGTTTCAATGTCATGCTTTGATGGTTGTCTTTTGAGCTGTTGTTTCTATGTGTAATCCTTTAAGTCTGTTGGCTGTACCGGACTATTTAAACTCTGAACTATGCTGTGATGCTTGAACTGATGTTGGACTGTTAAGGGTTATGATGGAGGCCACTTTATAACTAATGTGTGCCTGTTAAGTTGGACAGATGCAGTTTTATTAATCCCTAAAGCTTATTTGCTGAAGTTTATATGATCAATCCTGATGGTCGTTGTGCTGCTATATTTATGCTCTGTTTTATTTCAAATCTTGTTTGAATTTTGGCCGAATTTCGGACAAATTTTGGCCAAATTTTCAAATTTTGATTTTGAAATTTCGTCCGAGATTTTGCTGAAAAATTTAAAATTCCCGAAATTCGGCCATTTCGGCCAAGGACGAAAAAAAACACAAACCGAAAATTAAAACGCAGGTACATGCTCCGCTTCACTGACGACGAGCAGTCCCTCTCGAGCGTCAGCAACGGCACTGAGGCGGCGGAGATGTTGCTGGAGAGGGTAGTGAAGCTGATGAACAGCATGGCCGGCCTGGCCACCTCCGGCAGCCCCAGGTCGACCATCCTGCTGTATGCGACCGGCGAGGCAGGGTTCGGCGAGCAGGGCGTGAGCACGGTGTATGGTATGGTGCAGTGCAAGTTGGACCTCACAGGGCCACAGTGCAAGAGCTGCCTTGACGGCATCATCGGGCAGATGAGGAAGCTGTTCAGCAACGACAGCAGCCAGGGCCAGCCCTCTTCATTCCTCATCGGGGGCAGGCTCATTGGAGTTCGGTGTAATCTGCGATACGAGAAGGAACTCTTCTTCGAGGAGACAAACGACACTATCAAGATCGACATGCCGAAAAGTACGTGCTGCTTCACTGCTTACAATTTGCATTTGCATTATTAATTTTGAAGGAACACTTATACTCCCTTGGTCCAGAATTACTTGTCTTATATTTGTCTAGATACGAAGATAATACATTGGTACCTTGAAATATGAAGTTTATAGATATGCAGATAAATCTGGAGAAAACCATACGCACAGTTGAACATAATTTTCTAATCCAAGCAAAAGGGAAACAAATGTTGTTCCAAAGTCCCTAAAATGTACTCCCTTCATCCCATGTTAATTGTCGTTTAAACAGATATATCTAAATATATTTCAGTGCTAAATGCATCTGTTGGAGCGACAATTAATATGGGACAAAGGGAGTACTACTTATTTGCCGTCTTTTTTCATATTGACTTTTCTCTCTCTTTTCCATACATTTATGCAAGATGGAATGAGCGGGGTGCTTAAGATTGTCATATTTGGAGTTCCTCTTCTAGTTTTGCTCATCTTAGGATTGCTCCTAAGGCCATGTATTGTGAAGAAAGTCAGAGGTATATTGTTGTTGTGTTATTTTGCATCGACTTATTCTTCACTTTCTTTCACATGAATATGTAACTTACCTGCCCATTCTTGGGTAGACTTATTATTGCATAGGGATCTAGTCATCCTTGAAAAGGAAATTGTAAGTGAAAGCGACTCGAGGTTTTCACTATTCAGATATTCGAAGATAAGAAGTGCTACTGATAACTTTTCAAAAGAGAATAAACTTGGAGAAGGTGGATTTGGTCATGTTTACAAGGTAATGGCATTTACTTGAATCAACATTTGTGAATGTTAGCCTTACTGAGACAAAATAACACTCTTTTTAGTTTTTGTAATCTTAAATTTCAATTCTATTTGCGCTTGTTTATTTTTTAATTAATTCAAAGATTTAAAAAAAATCATATGTGACTTCATTTCTTATATCTAATAGAGATTTATTTTGTCCCTTCAAAGAATCAATGACACATGCACATGAAAGGACACTTTTTTAAATAGAAATCGTCTGAATATAGCATCGTGAACAAGCATATTGATTGCCATGCATAATTCTTACATTTACCATATTCTCAAGATGAGCAGTTTTAGCATGCTCCCTCTTACCCCCTCTTTTCACATGTAATAGATCTGAGCCGTTGATCTCATTAGTAGTGGTCTAATTAACTCTTATCTTCTTCCCTCACATGTCAAAAAAAGGGTAAGAGGGAGCATGTTAAAATTTGCCTCTCAAGATAGCATTAGTCATCTATTGATCTCTCATGTAAAAATACATGTACACTTCACTAGGGTCGGTTGACTCAGGATCAGGACATAGCGGTCAAACGACTTTCTCCGAATTCAGTTCAAGGATTCCGTGAGTTCATGAACGAAATCAAACTCATAGCCAGCCTCCAGCACAAGAATCTGGTCAGGCTTCTTGGATGCTGCATCAAAGGCAAGGAGAGGATACTTGTATATGAATTTTTGCCAAGTGGTAGCTTGGAAGAGTTCATTTTTGGTACGTTCACTTTTCCCTGGGAAAAACAAAAGATAACGCCATTCTACTTTCACGCAAAAATAACAAAAGGCAGAAATATATTCTATTTCTTTATTCTAGTGAAAAAAACTGTATCTCTGTGTTCACATTTAAAATTGTAATTCACTAGGGGCAGGAGCAAAGCAGAGCTGGCCCGTGCGTCGCCACATAATTGAAGGAATAACAGAAGGCCTTCTCTACATGCATGACTACGCGCATGAGTGCATAGTCCACAGAGACTTGAAACCAAGCAACATCCTATTAGATCATGAAATGAATCCAAAAATTTCTGACTTTGGGATCGCAAGGATATGCCTCTCCAATGTGACGGAATCAAATACAACGACAGCTATGTGAACATTGTAAGGTTTTCATTTTTATGAGCTTCACATGTTAGGTCAGACTTATATTTTGTTAGTAAGTGAATCTTACTGAAGATAATTAAGGGAATATTTATTTAGCTAGCTAAGTACCTTGTAAGTTGAGAATAACTTGAGTTCAAATGATTCATCAAAATTACATGACGTATATTTAAAGGAGATGGTGTTAATATTTTTGAGCGTATGCAATACATAGATATATACTGTCGCACTGTATAGGTCATGGAGATGGAAACATAATATTATTTGTGTATATGCATTCAAAACTTATTACACAAACTAATAGGTTGACTCATGACTCTGCACACCTATGACTTGTATTAGTGTTGACTTATTCAAGGCATTGTCATACTTAAGTCAACTAAATCTACAACTTCTCCCCCCTTCCGTGATCTTCTTGCAAATCTGCAATGATAAGAATACTGATGGGGTTGTCAAATACAAAAGAGAAAAAGTTCAAACAGCAATGGAACTGATTTGACCAAATGAGCGCATGTCACGCCTATCGTCTTTCCATGATATTTCTTTTGCTGTGAACCATGATCATTTATAATAACCTTGCTGGCATATATTGCTTTATTACAGTGGATACATCGCACCGGAATACTGCTCCCAGAGTGTGTACTCAACAAGGTCAGATGTTTTCAGCTTCGGCATCCTAGTTCTCGAGATCATAAGTGGGAAGAGGGCCATCGGTTCCTACCAATTATCTGGAAGATCATACGAACTCAGGAAATATGTGAGTAAAATAAAACATTTCAAAAACAAAGAATCCACACATTATATTGCTTCAGATGTCCCTCTACAAAGCCAGCAATTATTATGTGCGATCTGGTTCAATCTCTAATATATAATCCCTATACCTAGTTAACTATCACCTCCTTTTGTCACGAAAAAGAACTACTCATCTCTTTGAACTTTTTTCAAAAAAAATGACCTGTACATATGATTGCAAGACATACTTCTTGAACGCACAACTAATATGTTTGGCTAATAGACCTGGCGACTATGAAGAAGGTCACTAGTTTTAACGCATACTCTGTTTGCATAATAGGCATGGCAACTGTGGAGAGAGCAGAGGTGCGACGAGCTTGTGGATGATTCGCTAGGCGAGGAGTACCCTGAAATGGACGTTATGAGGTGCATCCAGATCGCGCTCTTGTGCATCCAAGATGTCGCGGAGGACAGGCCTACCATGCACGACGTCATGACGATGCTGGGCAACGGAAACAAGAGGCTGCTCCTGCCTGCGCAGCCCGGTTCTTGCAGTATGCACATCTTCACCGATGCTGAAATAGAGGTGTGAGCCTGGAGCAAACTAAGGCTTGTTGAGTAGACATCGGTGATGTTTGTTGTCTGTTGGAGAGAAGCAATGTGCAGATGGTAAAGGAACTGTTGGTGTGCATTTTTGTTGTATATAAATGACTTTTTTCTTACTTCTCGTTGTTTTCCATTACCTTTTTGACACAAGTGTCTTTGCGTTGTGTAGAAATGGTCCTTTCTCACTTCTCTTAGTCTTTTTGCTTGCCTTCTTGGCACAATTGCTTTTTTGCTTGCCTGGCTGGTCCAAAGTCACGATATTTTCGTTATAGAGTTATTTTTCATGGTCCAAAATAAGTTTGAGATAAAAATTGGAGCCACATGTAGCTACCACATGGAGCCACATTTCCGGTTTTTAAAATATATGAATATTTCTTTTGATACAAGACATTAACACTTTTCTTATATATAAGAATGTAAATAGATATGGTCGGATAAGATCATGATTTTTCAATACCATTTAACATTTTTATTTGCCAAATTCAAAGCGGAGCGAATAATGACTGGATGTGGATTATGTCGATTTACGAATTCGTAGTGGGTCCGGACCAGGAGTGAACAAGATATATCGGATACGTACAAGCAAATAGACATAATTTCATTTCTAACATCAGAGTGGATTTTTAGATCACGGGTGCCTAGGCGCCCCTTTATCTATACAATTCATTCAGAAAATGGCGCATCAAGATTTGTGCGACTCACTGTAACCAAGGAAACCATTAGTAGTTTGGTACCTCGTTAAGCGCAGGAGTTGACATGTCGACCCGGTTGTGAAAATACCTCTTAAAAAGCTATCAAAAAGGCTTTGCATCCGATAGCTCCCTCTACTCACTTTTGCATGCTGTGCACTCTCACCCCTCTTCTTTCGTTTCAACACCTAGCGTCTCACGGGTGAGGAACGACAGTGAGCCAGCGGTGAGACAGGTGACCCAGCTTTAGGGTGTGTTTGCTTGGGCTGCAAGTTCTCCGGCTACAGCTGGAACGGCTCCGGCTGGAAGGAGCGGCTGTAGCTGCTAGCTGTGGCTGAAAGGTTAGAGTTGAGGTGTAGTCGTTTGGTAGTCATGTTGTAGCAGTTGTGGCTAATACTGAAACACGTTGAAATGACCATAGCATCCATGTTGTTCTATAGATTGGGTTTAAGTGTTGATTGTACTGGTTTAACAATAAATGACCCGATTAAGAGCTGTTTTTGTTGTAGATGGCTATTTTTCACATAATTGAACTAAAATTACACTAGTTGATGGTATTAATAGTATATTCGGATAAATTTGACATATATTGGACATATGAGAACCCAATAGTTATGGTGAAAATACAACAGTACTACTCTGGCCGTCATCACCGAACACAAAACCGTCTTTGCTTTAAGCTGTGTCATTAAGCCCTGATTGGCAATGGGAATGAAGGACCTGGTTGATCTAGCACATATGACAACAGCAGTTCATCATACGGCAGTAGTAGTTGCCGGTAGGTTTAACAGTAGCAGTTCAAATTGGAAAATAATCTATGAAATTTGCATCACATATCAGTAGCACTAGCAGAGGAAATTCGCAACACGCACACACAACACAGGCAGTAGCAGAGCACACACCGACGAACCAGCCCAGACACGAACGACGCATAAACGTGCATGCTACACGGCGTTGAAATTGCAGAGGGTTGGGCCGGCGTCACTGGAGTTGAAGCACGGCGAGCCGGCAATGTGGTGATTCGAAGAGGCCCGGGCGGCGGTGATGGAGTCGAAGAGGCTCGGGGCGAGCCGGCAGCGTTGGGAGGAGAGAGGAACTGGACGGAGGGGAAGCTCGTGATGAGGAGTTTCGGGGACGGGTCGATCCGTTCCACCGGCTGGTGGAGCGAAGGGGCTCCGGTCGTCGAAGATTCGCCACCGGCGCCGGCGCGGGACGAGAGGGAAACCTAGGTGAATGTTCTCTGTCGAGACATATGTGAGGAGGATGAGAACGAACCGTTCAGTGGCAGTTTGGGTTATGTAAATGGTGGAAGGGTAAACTTATCTTTTGTGTATTTGAAACCGGCTCCTACTGCGAAAAGCCTGAAATGGCAGCTGTGGCTTTTGGACCTAAATTTTGGAGTGCCCCAACCCAGGGCTCGTTGGAGCCGGCTCGAAAAATGGATGTTGTTTGGGCTCCAGCTTTTTCGGGCCAGAAGCCACAGAAGCCACTAAAAAAAGCTCAAACAAACACACCCTTACCGGAACGAATGAATAAGATGGAGAGAGAGAACACTTTTTCTAATGAAGTGAGAGAGAGAACCTGCAAGTGTGCATGCAGGTGAGAGAAGGAGAGAGTGTCAGGAGTGAGAGCTGGGAGAAGGCGTGAGAGGAGAGAGAGATTGTGCATGCATGCATGTGCACTCCTCAAATGGAACAGGCAACAGTTCAATTCCAACGAGGTCATGCTCCTTTTTAACTTTCACATACAAAGTACTCCTCCCCCCTAGAGTCTCTGCAGATTTTCAAGTACCAATCATGCAATCTTCGCATCATCGTTGATAGAGATCTTTCATCTTTGACGAGAGGCTTCCCGTACTCGTATCTTTGTATCTGCACCTCCATGAAATCATAATGTACATCGTCGGGCAGGTAATCGCCAAGATTGCTATAATCGGGCACCATCCTTGGATCATTAGCGACGTTGTCGCTAGGCACCTTGAGCGGGGGGCACGATTGCTTCGCTTGTTCGCCGAGCTGGGCAATTTGTTTCCCAGCTCATCGTTCTTTCAGCCTTTGATCACTGACAGTACTTCCCGACCGCTCCGCTTCGGCAAATTCCTTTCCAATAATGCGCTCATAGTTTCCTTTCGGCGGAGACTTGGGTGGTTTTGTCAGGGCAGCCAGAGTGCGCTTCGCTTTCACCGGATCTACCTTCTCCTCCGGAGGTGGATGTTTCTTTGCTTTCACCCCTTCAAAGTAGTTCCTCACTTCTTCTCGTGCGATCTCGGCGTTCTCCTCCGGGGTCCTCTCGTATGGTAACTTCTGTGGAGTCTTCAGAGAAGGACCAAATCTGTATTTCCTCCCGCCTCTGGCTGTACTGCTAGACGCCGGCCGAGCAGACGGAGCGGTTGTCTTCTTTACTTGCTTACGAGGCGGAGGAGAAGGACTACGACGCGCCGGAGCAGCCGGAGCGGCGGCAGGTCTCTTCCGCCCTTGCTGACGAGGCGGAGAAGGAGGAGGCTGACTGCTCGGGCGCGTCGGCGCAGGCGGAGAAGGAGGCGGAGTGCCGCCACGCACTAGAGAAGGAGCCGGTCGAGTACCCTGATCGTCACTCGCCGGAGGAGGAGGCGGTGGAGGAGGCGGAGTGCCCTGACTCGCCGGAGGAGGAGGCGGTGGAGGAGGCAGAGTGCCCTGACTTGCCGGAGGAGGAGGAGGCGGAGGCGTCTAGTTCGGAAGGTTGATGAGCTCCTTCCGCCATAGGCATGGAGTGTTCAGAGCAGACCCCAGCCTAGTCTCCCCTTCACCGGTAGGGTGGTCAAGCTGGAGGTCCTCAAATCCCTCCGTTATTTCATCCACCATCACCCTAGCATATCCTTCTGGAATCGGCCGGCAGTGAAAAGTTGCGCCGGGTTCAGTAGGATAAATAGAGCCAACAGCCGCCTTGACCTTCAAATTCATCCATTGCGTCATAAGGTGGCAATTTTGAGACTCCGTGATAGCATCCATGGGATAGCTGGCAGGAGCCGTCAAGGCATGCTCCGGCTGAAGCAGCTCGGTGGAAGCCACGCTGCTTCTCCGCTGAGATGGCGGGGTAGCTTCGGGGGAAGCTTCGGCAGTACGTTTGCTGCGATTTGCTTCTCGTTCCTCTATCGCTTGTACCCTTGCTTGTAGCGCCTGCATTTGGGTCTGCTGTACTTTTTTCCTCCTCTCATGGGATTTGTAACCGCCTGCGTCCGGAAACCCAACCTTCCACGGAATGGAGCCTGGCGTGCCCCGTGTCCGTCCAGGGTGCTCAGGATTTCCGAGGGCCATTGTGAGCTCGTCGTTCTCTCTGTCTGGAAAGAACGTCCCTTACTGCGCTGCTTCGATATACTGCTGAAGCTTCCTGACTGGTATGTCCATTTGATCGTTCGTCCAAATGCACTTCCATGTTACAGGGTCCAAGGTTCCGCCAGCCCCGAAGAACCAAGTCCGGCAACGGTCTGGCCAGTTAATTGTCTCTGGTTCGATCCCTTTATCAACCAGATCATTCTCAGTCTTGGCCCACTTAGGCCGGGCTACGAGGTAGCCACCTGACCCCGTGCGATGGTGATGCTTCTTCTTCGCAGCATTTTACTTGTTTGTCGCCGACATCTTCTTACTCTTTTTCGATGTCTTGTGGGACACAAATGCAGGCCAGTGATCTCTGATCTTCTCATATCTGCCCTTCAATTCTGGTGTCTCATTATTTTTGACAAACTTATTCAGCTCTTTCTTCCACCTCCTGAATAGTTCTGCCATCCTCTTCAGAGCAAAAGACTTGATTAATTGCTCTTTAACTGGCTTCTCTGGATTATCCTCTGGCGGTAGGGTGAAATTTGACTTCAGCTCAGTCCAAAGATCATTTTTCTGCATATCATTGACATAAGACACTTCAGGGTCTTCTGTAGCCGGCTTAAACCATTGCTGGATGCTGATCGGGATCTTGTCCCTAACCAAAACCCCGCACTGAGCAACAAATGCGCTCTTTGTCCGGAGGGGTTCAATCGGTTGGCTGTCGGGCGCGATTGCTATGATCTCAAACTTTTCATCCGAGCTCAACTTTTTCTTCGGGCCTCGTCTCTTTACCGAAGTTGTGCTCGATCCAGAGGGCTAGAAAAAAGAACAAAGACTTAATTAATATGTGTACATACCAAAACAATGAATGCATCAATTAGCTAGTCAGCAGAAGCTTAACTAATATATATACCTGGCCGGACTCGGTTCGGTCACCGGAGACGTCATCACGGTCTCCTTCTTGCACCGGCATTGGGTCACCGGAGCCGTCCTCACGGTCTCCTTCTTGCACCGGCATTAGGTCACCGGAGCCATCATAATCATAGCCAGCTGCTTCCAGACCATCGGTGTCGTTGAGAAATAACGAGCAGATGGCATCACTTCCTCGTGCGATTATGTCCCCCAACAACTCTTCTTGTACTTCGTCTCAGGCGGTGTCCATAGTTTCTACAAATATTGACAACATGGCAATTATTATTCAAACATGACAGATGGATATATTAGTGGCAAAAACGTAGAACTAATATTAATTAGTGGCCTCGACGCTGCTTCTCTAGGGTTTGGGGTGGCCTCGACGCTGCTTCTCTAGGGTTTGGGGTGGCCTCGACAACGCTTCAAGGATAAAAAAAGAAGAGGAAGAAGAAAAAAAGAGGATAAAAAAGAATAGAGGAGTAAGAACTCCTCTATTCTTTCTTCTCCTCTTTTGTAAGAACTCCTCTATTCTTTCTTCTCCTCTTTTTTTCTTCTTCTTCCTCTTTTTTTATCAGGAACGAGGGTCGTTGAGAGTCACCGAGCGATAGAGGAAACCCTAAATAGCAAGTATCGTGGGTGTGAGATACATGTGGCCGTCGGTGTCGGACACTACATCCACGTCCCACAAGTGACGTGGGTGTGGGTGTGAGATACATGTGGCCGTCGGTGTCGGACACTACATCCACGTCCCACAAGTGACGTGGGTGTCGAAGCCCGCGCCACTTGTGGGACGTGGATGTAGTGTCCGACACCGACGGTACATGTATCTCACACCGACGATACTTTCTATTTAGGGTTTCTCCTCTAACACTCCTCTATTCTTTCTTCTCCTCTTTTTTTTCTTCTTCCTCTTCTGTTTTTATCCTCTTCTTCCTCTCATGTTCGAGAGGATCGCCGAGGGGTCGGGACGTTGCCTAGTGTCAAAGGATTCAACAAAACCATGTCTTCATCATTAGGCGAAAGTAACAGGTGCATGATGATATGAAGCTCTCCAAAGTTATTTTGGAACGGAGTCCCAGATAAGATAATTCGCTTTTTGGTACAAAGTTCAGCAAAAACCTTCCAAATATCGTTATTTGGAAGGCCTTTGCTGAAATTCATACAAAAAGGCAAATTATCCTATCCGGGACACCATTCTAAAATAACTTTGGAGGACTTCGTCATGCCCTGGTTACTTCCGGCTAATGATGAAGCCATGGATTTCTTCAATACTTTGACACTAGGAAACCTCTCTCGACCCCTCGGCGATCCTCGACCCCTCGAACCCTCGACGACCCTGGAACCCTCGACCCTCGATCCCTCGACCCTCGATCCCTCGACCCTATAGAATCCTAGAGGGCATACGACCTTCTTTGCTACGTATGTACTGTCGGGCAATTCGTTATCCTTTTGAAGCTTCTTCTTCAATATTTTCAGTAGCTTCTCAAATCCTTTGTCAGCCACAACATTCTCTGCCTTCCACTGCAGCAATTCCAGTACGGTACCGAGCTTTGTGTTGCCATCTTCGCAATTGGGGTATAACCCTTTTTTGTGATCCTCTAACATGCGATCGAACTTCAGCTTCTCCTTTTGACTTTCGCATTGTGTCCTTGCATCGACAATGACCCGGCGGAGATCATCATCATCGGGCACATCGTCTGGTTCCTCTTGATCTTCAGCAGCTTCACCCGTTGCAGCATCATTGGGCACATCGTCTGGTTCCTCTTGATCTTCACCAGCTCCCCCCGTTGCAGCATCACCGTATTCAGGGGCACATAGTTGTCATTGTACTCTTCTTCTTCGTCGTCTTCCATCATAACCCCTATTTCTCCGTTCCTCGTCCAAACATTATAGTGTGGCATGAAACCCTTGTAAAGCACGTGGAAGTGAAGGATTTTCTGGTTAGAGTAAGACCTCATATTCCCACATTCAGTGTATGGACAACACATAAAACCATTCTGCTTGTTTGCCTCAGCCGCATCGAGAAACTCATGCACACCCTTAATGTACTCGTGGGTGTGTCTGTCACCGTACATCCATTGCCGGTTCATCTGCGTGCATTATATATAATTAAGTGTCCAACTTAATAGAAGTTCATCATCACATTAAAACCAAAGTGCATACATAGTTTTCATCTAACAACATATAGCTCTCCAGAGCATCTAATTAATTAAACCATACATTGAAACTATGTAAAACATTTCAATGCGAAAACAAATGCGATCATAATCGCAACCAAGGTAACAATTGATCCAACGGCATAATGATACCAAGCCTCGGTATGAATGGCATATTTTTTAATCTTTCTAATCTTCAGGCGCATTGCATCCATCTTGATCTTGTGATCATCGACGATATCCGCAACATGCAACTCCAATATCATCTTCTCCTCCTCAATTTTTTTTATTTTTTCCTTCAACAAATTGTTTTCTTCTTCAACTAAATTTAACCTCTCGACAATAGGGTCGGTTGGCATTTCCGATTCACATACATCCTACATAAATAAAATCTATGTCACGTTGGTCGGCATAATTTTCATAAACAATAAATGAACCAATAGTTATAAAGATAATATATATACCACATCCGAATCATAGACAGGACGAGGGCCGACGGGGGCGGATACCAAAACCATCGCACTATATAAGATGCAATAATAAAAGTAAAAAAAAATACAAGTATCTATGTAAACATACAAGTAAGAATATTTTTCATTTCAGAAAGAAGATAAGAACAATAGGCTCACCACGGTGGTGCCGGCGATGAGCTCGGCGCGGGTGATCGACGGCGGTGAAGACGGGGACGGGGCGTGACGGACCGCTAAACCTAGACAAATATTATGGAAAATGGAGCTTGGAGGTCGAGCTTGGAGAGGAGAAAGTTTAAGTAGTGTGGCTCGGGCGCTCTGCTCGCGAGCGAGGGGTATATATAGGCACCTCATTGGTCCCGGTTGGTGACTTGAGCCGGGACTAAAGGGGAGCATTTGGTCCCAGTTCAAGCCACCAACCGGGACCAATGGTGGTGGGCCAGGAGCGAGGCCCATTGGTCCCGGTTCATCCCACCAACCGGGACCAAAAGGTCCAGATGAACCGGGACCAATGGCCCACGTGGCCCGGCCGGCCCCCTGGGCTCACGAACCGGGACCAATGCCCACATTGGTCCCGGTTCTGGACTGAACCGGGACTAATGGGCTGATCCGGCTTGGACCAAAGCCCTGTTTTCTACTAGTGCGTAGTCCATACAGATCTAAAACCAATCAACATCCTGCTAGATCATGACATGAGTCCCAGGATCTTTCACTTTGGAATTTTCAGGATACGTCTCTCCAGTGTCACAGAGTCAAAAACGTCGGCAGCGCTGGGAACATGGCGAGCTTATTCTTCTCTCCGTACAGGGGAACACTTCAACTATTGGCTAGTTGTGCCAAAACTATGAGGTAGTTCATTATTTCACGTTAAATCTTTCCTCCTGATAATTTTGTGCATTAGTCATGGAACTGATGATTTCAGTACCAGGTTACATGCATCTACGTACAGCATGTCACAAGCAAAGTCTTGTCCGCTAGAAGAAAAATATCCATACAAGACGTGGGTACTGTGCTCATTATTCAAGTCAAATCTACATGAGAAATTTGCGTATCTTTTTTTTTCTTGAGTAAATATTGAACTACATTTTCTAGCACAATGTCCAACCTAGTCAATCAAGAGTTTAGGTCAGCAGTCAACATTCAACACTGAAGATGACTAGTCAAATTAATATGCATCACCAGTCATTTCCCTGTGATACTTCAACATTGATTTGAAGTCTGAATTTATTTCATTCTGGCAGATACATCGCGGGACTATTATTCGCAGAATATTTACTCAATAGAATCTTTTGTTTTCATATTCGGCGTCCTAGTTCTCGAGATTGTAAGTGGGAGAAGGGTTTCATATGAATTGTCTTCGAGGAGGTTAGGCTCTGAGCAAAAGCAGGGATGTTTAACGGCAAGATAATTGGCTTCGAGGAGGCAGGTGGAGTGTGGATAGACCAGGAGTAGTTCGCATAGTGAGTGAGGTGGTGTCGGATAAAATTCGCATGTAAGTATGTTGTCAAACCGTGGAGCTTTTGGGAGTCTCTCTCCCCTCCTTTATGATACGCACACTCGTGGGTATTTGTGAAAAATAATACTATGAATTGTCTGAAAAATAACACGAGTTTAGGAGATATGTATACACACCTGACGTAGAATCCAGGGCGATGGCATCTCCAACGCGGTCCCTTAAAGTGCCAGACTGCCAGTAAAAGGCGTGGTCCAGACACTTTTTGTCATCCAACGCAGTTCCCTAATCGTCCATCGACCAGTCCTCATGTTTGTTTTTCGTCAAATCTATATGAGTAATTTGCATATCTTTTTTTTCTTGAGTAAATGTTGAGCTTAATTTTCTAGCACAATATCCAACCTGGTCAATCAAGAGTTCAGGTCAGCAGTCAACACTCAACACTAAAGATGACTAGTCAAATTAATATGCATCAGCAGTCATTTCCCTGTGATACTTCAACATTGTTTTCTAGTCTGAGTTTATTTCATTCTGACAGATACATCGTGGGACTATTATTCGCAGAATATTTACTCAACAAAATCTGTTGTTTTCATATTCGGCATCCTAGTTCTTGAGATTGTAAGTGGGAGAAGGGCTTCATATGAATTGTCTTCGAGGAGGGTAGGCTCTGGGTAAAAGGAGGGATGTTTAAGGGCAAGATAATTGGCTTCAAGGAGGCAAGTGGAGTGTGGATAGACCAGGAGTAGTTCACATAGTAAGTGAGGTGGTGTCGGATAAAATCCGCATGTAAATATGTTGTCAAACCGTGGAGCTTTTGGGAGTCTCTCTCCCCTCCTTTATGATACGCACACTCGTGGGTATTCAAGAAAAATAATATTATGAATTGTCTGAAAAATAACACGAGTTTAGGAGATATATATACACACCTGACGTAGAATCCAGGGCGATGGCATCTCCAACATGGTCCCTTAAAGTGCCAGACTGCCAGTAAAGGGCGTGGTCCGGACACCTTTTGTCATCCAACGCAGTTCCCTAGTCGTCCATCAACCAGTCCTCATGTTCGTTTTTCGTCAAATCTATATGAGTAATTTGCATATCTTTTTTTTTCTTGAGTAAATGTTGAGCTTCATTTTCTAGCACAATATCCAACCTAGTCAATCAAGAGTTCAGGTCAGCAGTCAACACTCAGCACCGAAGATGACTAGTCAAATTAATATGCATCAGCAGTCATTTCCCTGTGATACTTCAACATTGTTTTCTAGTGTGAATTTATTTCATTCTGACAGATACATCATGGGACTTATTTGCCCATTTCCCTGGGACCTATTCGCAGAATATTTACTTAACAAAATCTGTTGTTTTCATATTCGGCATCCTAGTTCTCGAGATTGTAAGTGGGAGAAGGGCTTCATATGAATTGTCTTCGAGGAGGGTAGGCTCTGGGCAAAAGGAGGGATGTTTAAGGGCAAGATAATTGGCTTCAAGGAGGCAAGTGGAGTGTGGATAGACCAGGAGTATTTCGCATAGTGAGTGAGGTGGTGTCGGATAAAATCCGCATGTAAATATGTTGTAAAACCGTGGAGCTTTTGGGAGTCTCTCTCCCCTCCTTCTTTATGATACGCACACGTGTGCATATTCAAGAAAAATATATATGAATTGTCTGAAAAATAACACGAGTTTACGAGATATGTATATGCACCTGACGCAGAATCTAGGGCGACGGCATCTCCAACACGGTCCCTTAAAGTACCAGACTATCAGTAAAGGGCGTCGTCCGGACACTTTTTGTCAACCAACACAGTTCCCCAGTCGTCCGTCGACCAGTTCTCATGTTCATTTTTCGTCAAACTGGAAGAAGTTTTGAGTTGGACCACATGTCCTTACAGCTTATGTGATTTGTCTTCTAAGAGCATCTCTAGGAGACCCTATAAAAGGGTTGAACCCGTATAATTCCGACGAGTATACAGGTGGGGCCCGTTTTCTGGCCAGAATAGACACCGTATATCGGGCCAGGCCCCTTAAAAAATTTACCGTGGCCCGGAAAAAGTTCTCCACCGGTACATATGCGGTTTCACCGCTCGGATACGGGTCAAACTCGATCCGCCTCCGCTGCCGTTCCACCGCGATTCCCCTCCTCCTCCGCCCCAATTTCTTGCCGCCGGCAAGCCTAAAAAAGTCCTAGCGACCCATGGATGGCTACGGAAGCGGTGGGGATGACGCAGAGCGCCGCCGCCGCCACAGATCCGACGCCGCACGCAAACGGCGGGCGCGGAGGTGGTTCAACCACGGGAGCCGGCCGCCGCCGGCGTTCGAACGCGCGAGCTCTACGAGTACGAGGGCGAGCTCACGGTGCGCCACCACGCCTCCTTCGGCTCCTTTGCCGCGGGGAGCTCATCCGCGGGCGCCTCGAGCTCGCGGCTCACTCGGGTCAAGAGAGAGCCGGAGGAGCTCAGGCCGCTTGCCGTCAAGATCGAGGACTACCTCCCCCTGGGACAGAAGGAGCACCTAGAGCACGCCATCATGGAGCGCTCGGCGAGGGAGGAGGAGGAGGAGGAGGAGGCCGACGCGCGCCACCGCCGCGAGCTCGAGATCGAGCACATCTTCCTCGAGCAGGGCGTCGCGGCGTCGCAGGTGCACGTCCAAGGTGGCGGATCTGCGCGTCATGAAGGCCGAGCAGGCCAAGGTCTGGATTGACCTCAACTCCGACGAGGACTAAGCTCCTCCGGCTCCTCCACCGCGTCGTCGCAACCGCGAGCTCATCGATTTTGGTAGCGTAGGCTCGGGACGCTGCATGGCCTGCAGATTCCCCCTAGTAGTACAATGCAGTATAATGATGAACTATGTATGATCAATGTAGTATGATGATGAACTATATATGATCAATGTTGCTGCAAGTTTCTCCCGTGATTTTTTTAATTTTATAGTTTCATATACAGGCTCTGATCTATAGTGCATGAATTCCCCCCGCAAATCAAATCTGCAGCGAACTGTAAACATGTTTTGCGGGTCGGCATTATATAGGGTCTGCTCTGCTCAGTTAATTATATAATGACAAAAATTATAACGGTCAAGATTAAAGATCAATTTTTATTTCAAGTTTGCATCACGATGGACAGGACAACCGGAACGTGGAGCTTACCTGTTTCCCATGTGAGATAGCCAACGGCAGAGCAATCCGGTGAGATATATGTGATGACATCATTTACTATATGCGATGATGACATCATTGCTGCTGATGCCAGCAAGCAAACAAGTTGATCGGGTTGCTTTCTGATTCGTCTGGGACATGGACGTGCATGAAGTAGAAACGATCAACTTGTCTTACACCTGGATGGAGAGTACAGACACTACTAGAATCCGAGATTTCGCCCAGTTATAAATCTTTGCGAGTTCTTTTTGTCGCGGAACCGGGCAAAGAAATCTTTGCCGAGTTTTTTTTTGGCACTGAGCAAAGAAATCTTTGCGGAGTTCTTTTTTTCTTTTGAACTGGGCAAAGAAATCTTTGTCGAGCTCTTTTTTTCGGACTTGGCAGATATTTTTTCCTTTTTAAATATTCTTCTCTCTTGTCTTTGCCGGGTATCTTTTTATTGCACCCGACAAACATTTATTTTTTCCGTTTTCATCTCTTTCTCGTGTTTTATTTCTTTTTTTACATTATTTGTTTCCTCTTTATTTTTATGCTTGGTTATATTCTCTCATTTATTTTTAATTTTATTATTTATTTATTTCTTCTTCTCTATTTCATTTTATAGGCAGTAAGTGAATGCAACCGATGCTTCATTTGTTGGCATCGGAAAACAATTCTACACTAAGATACACCATTACATGAACCATGTAAAAAAAATAGCATATTTCCGAGTGTGCTTGCTATATTTAAGACATTAGGTGCATTTCTGGACATTTAACCAATACAATTCAAATTTGAACTGTAAGTGGCTGAAAAGGTTGGCAAAACTGGTTTGGAAAATCATATTTGTGTTCCCGTGTCTATTTATAGGACCTATAGAAGAAAAGGAAAGGTATTTGAAACATGAGGGTGCCAAGACTTGACCACGAATGTGAGTTTTCTGATTTTTTTATTTCAAAAAATGCAGACGAATTCCAAAAAACATGAAACTTGGAATGGTCTCATCATTAAGTGCATTTCTAGACATTTAACGGGTATAATTTAAATTTGAGTTGTATGTTGTTGAAAAGTTTGGCAAAACTAGTTTAAAAAAAATCATATTTGTGTTCTTGAGTCTATTTTTAGTACTTACAGAAGAAAAGGAAAGGAATTACAAACGTGAGGGTGCCAAGACTTGACCCCGAACATGGGTTTTTTTTAATTTCAAAAAATGCAAACGAACTTAAAAAACATGAAACTTGGCATGGTCTCATCATATGATCCTTGTAGTGCGTGGTAAAAAATTGAGATGGTTTTGCAAAAGTTATGACATAGGTTATTTAGAAATCAAACCATCTTTGAGGAAGAAACGTATTTCCATAGAAAAGTTGTGACATAGATTTGTTGTTTTGTATTGAAATATATTCCATAATGATATTTGGAGTGACTATAACAATAACAGTATGCAATATGTTGTTTTGATTGTGCTGAAAATATATATGCCTTAGCTAAACAATGTGTGTGCTATCAAAGAGAGCAATATATGGTAGGAAGAGTGAATGGAAAAATATGTTAGAACTTTTTAATGAATATACATCGATAATTAATGAAGAATCGAGAGGCGCTGATGTTGTAACAAAAATGAATCTATACTCGACTTCCGTGGTAAGATTGTGCATTACATAGATGACCAGAAAAATCGGCGAAACAACATGGGAATGTTAAAGAGAACAAGCCGTGACTGTAGTGACTGAGAGGTGATTGGCAAATAAAAATATTGACCTAATGATAATTAAAAAAGCAAAAGATTATAAAACAGTTACTAAGGTATAATATTTTAACAATAAAAGGTTGTAAGAAAAAGTCATGTTAAGTATACAATAAGATATTTTTATTTGTGCCAAAGAAATATAAGTCAATAGAAAACAACAAATGCACTACGAAAAAATATAATTAATGTGCAAGATAGAATGTTTTGGCAACTTTAGATAATATATACTGATAAATCTACATATCGAGCAGCACAAACAATTAGATTAAGATGGGCAAAGAGATAAAATTTAAGCAAGTTGTGTATAGATTCTTTCTAAAGTCAAATTTGTAAAGTTTAAGCAAGTTTATAGATAAAATTATCAACATTAATAATACAAAATAAATAAGTAAAATATGTGTCTAATTATATTTATTTGGTCTTATACATTTGTATATTTGTCTCTATACACCTAGTAAAAATTTAGAAAGCATAAGTTCTAGAAAAATACATACACAACATATTTGGAATGAAAGGAGCAATAAGTAAAAGAAGTCAGATAATTTATTAAGCTTATGTTTATAATACCATGTATAATTGGTCAATATCGACGACTGGATCCCTTGGAAGAATAATTATAAAATGTCGATGTCGACGCTATCTATTCATTCGTGGAACATTGACTTCAAGAATTGTATACAGTCCACATCCAATCCAGAATGTAGTATGCATATCCATGTCAGAAGTCAGAACTAGAGGTTGGTTCTTCGATAAGAACAGAACGTCAGAGTCACAAAACTTCTGCTCTGGTGCCTGGAATACTCGCGGCAATTTCCTAAGTGCCCAGTGTCCACCCTTAAACTGATGACAAGCTATGGAAAACAAGCCAAGTACATCCCATCAAGCCTAATTTTCTAGTATTAGTTGGTCACGGTATTGGTTGGAAGACCCGTTGTTTTGATTGGTCACGGTGTGATGTTCGCAAGCTCCCGCCTCCAGTCAAAGGCTCCAAGCTGGAGTAGCTAATTAACCAATCGAACGCTCGAACGTACGTACCTCACCAGCAACCAGTCACCACCATGCCCACGTACCTCCTCCTCCTCTTCTTCCTCGCTTTGTGGTTGTGGCCACCGGCGGCGAGCGTTGCCGCCGCCTCCGCCACGGTGAGCCCGCTGCAGACACTCCCCGACGAGGCCGCCGACACGTTCACGGCAAACAGCAGCTACGGGTCCAACCTTGGAGCTCTCGGAGCGACCCTCGCCGCGGGCGCCCGCGCGTCGGGCTTCGCAAAGGGCAGCTACGGCGAGGCGCCTGACAAGGTGTACGGCTTCGTGCTCTGCCGGGGTGACTACACCGGCGCCAACTGCGCCGACGGCCTCAGAGCCGCCTTCCAGGGCGTGCCCGAGCGCGTCTTCTTCCGGAAGGCCGCCGTCGTCTACTACGACCAGTACATGCTCCGGTTCACCGACGACGAGCGGTCCTTCTCCAACATCAGCAACGAGCCGGAATGGTCGGCGAACAATATGAACTCCGTCAGGGGCTCCGAGGCAGCGGAGCGGTTGATGGGGAAGGTAGTGAAGCTGATGAACACCATGGCCGACCTTGCCACCTCCGGCAGCCCCAGGCTGACTAACCGGTCCCGGTACGCGACCGGCGAGGACGGGTTCGGTGAGCAGGGCGTGAGCACCGTGTACGGCCTGGTGCAGTGCAGGCCGGACCTCACCGGGCCACAGTGCAGGAGCTGCCTTGATGGCATTATCAAGCAGTTGCCGACGCTGTTTATGAGCAATAATATGAGCAACCAAGAGGCCTCCTTAAGCCGCGTCGGGGGCAGGATTTTGGGGGTTCGGTGTAATCTGCGATATGAGAAGGACTTATTCTTCGAGGAGACAAGTGACACTATCAAGATCGACATGCCTAAAAGTAAGCACTGCTTTGCTGTTTATACATTTCCTATGACACAATAGTGGTACTTAAAATTTAAAGTGATTTGCCGTATTTTGTATATCCAAGATGGGAAGAGCGCGGTGTTTATGATTGTCATAGTTGGAGTTCCTCTCCTAGTTTTGCTCATCCTCGGCTTACTGCTAAGGCCATACATCGTGAAGAAAGTCAGAGGTAAGAGTTTTGGCCAAGTCATCATCATTAGCATGGTGCTCCTTATAATAATTGCGAGGGCATCATCCCTAGTGTATTGGAAGTTGTTAGGTATTTATTTTTATCTCATGTAGACATATTTTGTACTCCTCTTTACCCTTTTCGTTTCATAATTCATGGCATTTACATACTGTATATATTATGCAGTATAAACCCCGAATGGGAAATCAAAATGGCTATTTTTTAATTAATAAAGAAATCCTAACTCGTGGTATTTAGAGATTGAAACATTTCTAAAGGTGCATCTTTGACTTTATTCTACATATAAATATTTAATTATGTTTCCAAGAAATAACAAAATAATAATTGTGAAAGATTTATTTATTCAGTCAAGTCTTGCGCTGTGAGGACAGCAACCGAATTAACCCACAATCTATGTGCCCTCTAGAACACTTGTTGTATGCTATATCTACGTTCATTTATCATTTTGTGCTGACTATATAGAATTAGTCGGCTTTATTACTATATGACCTCCTCATAGAGTGCGGATTTTTGGAGGCCGAGCTCCAGTGAGGTTAGTATTTCAAAAGTATCAAAAAGCATATTTAAAAGTTTCAAAAACAGAAAAAAAACATGGAAACATATATGTATTCCGTAAGAACATGTTAAATTTCATCGAAAAAATGTTGTGATTTGTAGGCTGTACAAAAAAAATCCTGGCCCAATAACAAAAATAAAAGGCCTGTTAAAAGATGTGTATTTGTCTTTTTTCTGTACGTCACATGGAAAAATACTAGTGGTTGGGGCGCCACCCGGTGGTGCCGCTTGAGAGGAAGTTGTGCTCATGTTTTCATTTAAAAAAATACATGTAGTCCTCACCTTCATCTAGAAAAATATTTTTTTAAAATCATCACCTCCATCTAGAAAAAGAAGTAAAAAAATCACCAACGCAGCCTACCAGCGAGCGCTACTTTGCGTAGCCCTCCATTTAAAAAACTATGTGAGGTCCTCACCTCCATCTAAAAAGGGAAAAAAAATCCTCACCTCCATCTAAAAAAATATCTCAAAAGCTTTTTCACCGCGGCCAACCAGCTTGCACCACGTGGCATAGCTGGTTTGCTGCCCTTCATGCGTAACTTAATTTGTTTGATAATGCTATGGAATTTAGCACATACGTAGTATACATGTGCACGTGTGTTCACAAATAAATCTGGAATTTTTCGCGCTCTGAAAAATAAAATTTGAAAACGAGCTCACTGGAGCTTGGCGTTCGTTGGCATTTTCCACTCGTATTGTTATTGGTCCATGCTTGAACATATAACTGAATCCATCTTTTATAAATAAAAAATAAATGACCAGCATGCCTCATGCTTTTGGTTCCAGTAATCCACTCTCATTTATGTACTCCATTGATACTCATGTTGGTGCGTAATCATTCTCAGCCATTTTCTTTTTGTATTGCTCTTGTGGAATTCTGTACGCTGATAGTACGAAGTGTCTACATATATAGCAGATTGTAAGAGGAGATTTTCCCATTGACTAGGTTTTCGTTGGGTTCCACTCACATATCTATCTGTCGTTTTAGATTAGCATTGGAGTATGTGATGAGAACCAACATGTTCAAAACAGGTGTAAAATGTACTTGTAGTTTATAGTTCGCCTAATTATTAACATGTGCACCTAATTTTTCTGTGTGAGATTTGTGTGAGTGCAAGTATGATGATCCATCGGCTATGGCTTTTTTTTTGAAATACGAAAATGTACGTGCTATGATCTTATTAGGTATAGTTATGGAGATCTACAGATGTGATCTGCTTAGGTATCGCTATATACATATACATATATGCATACATACAACAAAAATTGGTATAAGAAAACTGAGATCTGAGTCATAAAATCACAAAATTTACTTTTACTAGCAAGATGCCCGTGCATTGCACGGAACATCAAGATGCATTTTTTTTTATAAAACACCTGTTGTGATTGACCCATGCGGGAGTAATTTCATGTGTAAAAACTAATATATCTCGAGAAAGAGGAGAGATAAGGTGAGGAGTGGGGCGTGGTGGTGATTGGTGGTTGGACTGAGCGGAGGCATGGGGATGGACGACGCCGGTAGCAGCCACCATGCCAGATTGTTCCAGAGGCTTCTTTTTTTAATTGCTCAACAATGAGGTTATGGGAGATAAGGATGAACGAGGAAAGGCCTTATCTGCAAATGTGGTGAGAGATGCGGGTATCTTTTTACAAAATTGCCATAATTTGCTTTCTATCCGTCGGATATAGATCAGACGGTCTATATTGCAAGATGGCAAGCACACCTATCACCAACTCGGTTTTTTATAAGAGTAGAGATATGTATATTATCTACTATATTTTTACATTCATAATTTTATGTCATATAAAATATATATTTCGACTGACATACATTTTCTTACTTTCTCGTTTCACTTCTGGCGTAGGACAAAATTTATGGGATGTAAAAGTATAGTGTAGTGATGTAATAAGAGAGGGGTAAAGAATAATTATTCCTTATCCAGGGTGCCGAATAGCATGACCCAGAGTGCTGTAATATGGTGTAGAACTAGCTATTTTGCTTCTTTGTGAGAATTTCATGCACATTCATGTATTTTCTTTTGTATTGTTCTTTGAGTATATTAGTCCATCTTAAATGCAATATTCTTAGAGAGGTGTTTATAAAAATAAACCAACTTTTTCTTAAGCACCAATGCTTTCTTTCAATAACAAGGTTCCTAGTTAAGCGTCTGCACTTTACAAATATGAACCAATGCTGGAGCCAAAAAGTTTATTTTCTAAGAAACCCTCCAAATACCATGTCACATAATAATAATAATAATAATAATAATAATAATAATAATAATAATAATAATAATAATAATGATGATGATGATGATGATGATGATGATGATGATGATGTTACTTCATGTGCACATATCGAATTGTTCATCAGTTTTATTTCCACATGAATATGATATTTACCTACCTATTCCTTGTGCAGAATCGTTATTGCAGAGGGAATTAGTCACCCTGAAAAAGGAAATTGTAAATGAAAGCGACTCAAGGTTTTCGTTGTTCAGATTTTCGAAAATAAGAAGTGCTACTAATAACTTCTCGGATAAAAATAAACTTGGAGAAGGTGGATTTGGCATTGTTTACAAGGTATTCGCATTCATAAATATTAGACTTACCAAGACAAAATAACACTTTTTTTCTTCTGTAACACAATATTTCAATATTTTTATTTTTTAAAAAAAATCATCAAATCAAACATACGCAAAATTCAAAATTCATATCGCGGCTTCTTTTACCTAAATTCAAGAAAACTTTGTTTTGTCCCAATGATGCATCAATCATATATATACATCGAAGATCATTATTTCTTACAAAATGCACCCAACATAGAATTGTGAACAAGCATATTAATTGTCATAATGCAGAATATTTGCATAAATAATACATAAGATGCTATATACTCAAGCTAGTATCATTTATCCATTTGCTCTGGCATATAAAAGTTCATGTACACTTCATCAGGGCCAGTTGTGTCACGATCAGGACATAGCAGTCAAACGGCTTTCTCCAAATTCAGTGCAGGGGTTCCGCGAGTTCATGAATGAAATCAAACTCATAGCCAGCCTACAACATAAGAATCTGGTCAGGCTTCTTGGATGCTGCATCAAAAGCAAAGAGAGGATACTTGTGTATGAATATATGCCAAACGGTAACTTGGAAGAGTTCATTTTTGGTACGTCTACTTTCCCGACAAAATGAAAAATACATTGCCCCCCCCCCCCCAAAGAAAATGAGAAAAGGCTGAAATAATTTCTATTTATTTAATGTAGTGAAAAAATAATTTTGTATCCTGATATTCACATTTGCATATTGGAATTAAATAGGGGTAGGAGCAAAGAAGAGTTGGCCTGTACGTCACGGCATAATTGAAGGGATAGTAGAAGGCCTTCTCTATCTGCATGACTATGCGCATGAATGCATAGTTCACAGAGACATGAAACCAAGCAACATCCTATTAGATCATGAAATGAACCCAAAAATATCTGACTTTGGGATTGCAAGGATATGCCTCTCCAGCGTGACAGAATCAAATACGACAACGGCTATGGGAACATTGTAAGGTTTTGATTTTACAAGCTTCACATTTGAGACCGGAATTATATTCAGTTTGCTACAAAATCTTATTGAAATGATGGATATATTTCAGTGTTTTTTCTTGAAGTGCCATGCGAATCGAGACTAAGTTGAGTTCCATGATTCATCATTGCCCATATTTCAAATATTAGATTTCATTTCGACAGGCTTACCAACAACTATTCTATTAGTATGGACTTTATGTGACATAAAATCGGTGTATTAGATTCATATTGCAAAATGTGTTTTTTTGCAACACAAAAGTTACAAATTATAGCATAATTATTGGTCAAAAGTTTGTCCTAACTAGACCTATGTGTGTGTGCAATACATGCATGTATAATATCATGGTGTAGAGGTCATGGGGCGGAAATTTAGTAGTCTATATGCAGTCAAAATGTATTGCACAAGCCAAGGGAGCTGTCTAATGCATGAATCTTCATACCTTATGACCTATATCAATGTTGACTTGAACAAGTCATTCTCATACTTAAGTCAATTAAGTGCACAACTTCTCATCTCCACGATCTTCCTTGCAGATCTGCGATAGCAATAGTACTAGGTTTATTGTATAAAAAATTCAATCAACATTGAAAATGATTTGAGCAAATGAGTGTTTGTCACCTGTCATTTTCCCTTGACTGTGATAATAATGTTTATAGTGAGCTTACTGCCATATATTGTTTCATTACAGTGGATACATCGCACCGGAGTACTACTCCCAGAATGTCTACTCAACAAGGTCAGACGTTTTCAGCTTCGGCATCCTAGTTCTCGAGATCATAAGTGGGAAGAGCGCCGTCGGTTCCTACCAATTATCCGGAAGATCATACGAGCTCAGGAAATATGTGAGTAAAATCAAATATGTCAAAATCGAAGAATTAGCACGTCGCTTTGCTTCAATATCCCTACTAAGCCAGCAATCATTATGTACTATTTCCTGCTTCAATCTCTATATATAAGTTCCTTGCAAGGCCGCGCAAGATAATCTCAGTAACTAGGTTCATCTCCTTGTTTCTCTTTTCAGAAAAATGATCGTTTACATACTTACTTTGACCGCAAGACATACTTTTTTTATAGCACAAACATAATCTGCTTTGGACAACAGGCATGGCAGCTGTGGAGAGAGCAGAGGTGCGACGAGCTGGTGGATGATTCGCTTGGCGAGGAGTACCCGGAGATGGACGTTATGAGGTGCATCCAGATCGCGCTTCTATGCGTCCAGGATAGCGCCGAGGACAGGCCTACCATGCGCGACGTGACGATGATGTTGAGCAACGGAAATAAGAGGCTGCTCCTACCTGTGCAGCCCGGTTCTTGCAGCGTACACATCGATGTCGGTACTGAAATAGAGTTGTGAGCCTGAACCAAACAAGGACTTGTTTGTGTGGACATTGGGGATGTTTGTAATCTGTTGTAGAAAAGCAATGTGAAGATGATACATAAACTGTTTTGATGATCCCATCAGTAGTACAAAGAAACTATTCCCGTTATTAGGGCATGTACAATGATTGATAAGATAGTCTTATCTTAAATCTTGCATTTAATTTAGAGATGACAAAAAGAAGTGTCTACAATAAGTCATCTCTTAATCTTATCTTCAATAACTAGCTATTCTTAAAAACGTGGTGAGACATATTGTGCTAAGAGATCATCTCTTGTCTTCTCTTAAATAAGAGAAGACAAGTCTTTTCTTATGAGTTATCTCTCCTCCACCTCATCATTTATCCTATGTGGCACTCCTAAGATAGTACCATTGTACATGCCCTTACTGACCGGCCAAAAGTGGCGATCTTTAGACCGGTCAGTCCGTCTATATTCCTTGTTGTCAAAAACTGGATCATAAACAAAAGGACATATTTTTAAATATATGGATACTTCTTTTATATTTTCCCTAACATTTTTATCCAGTTGCAAGACACTAAACTTTCCTTTTCCCTCGTTATTACACTTTTTGTAAAAATGGTGAAAATATATACATATTTGAGATTCTATATAAAAGAAGGAAAAAATGGTCACACAAAGTGACCCATGCAGACGGAGTTTTGCTAGTTGCAACACCTACGGACCAAATCCTAGGGAATTAAGCCTACAATGTTGAGGTGGCATATCTGATTGAAAATAGGGCAGAAGGGGGGGGGGGGGGGGGGGGGGGGGGGTCACAAAGTAAAACTATGTTCGGCCGGAGCTCTACAAAATCGCTACAAGGAAAAATAGGATGGTGCATCATGAATTGACAAATGATAACTGGATCACAGCAATCGCTAACCTTCGATCCCTGCAACAGCTAGGGGAATTTGTCACTCGGTATGGGTGGATCGGTCAAATAGCTCTGTTGCCAGATCAGCGACGACACAATCTCCTAGAACTTGACCACAAATGGAGCCTACTCTTCCACATCGGCCTATGTGGCACAGTTTGGCTCACACCCGTGATTTGACTCTTCAAAGGTCCGGTCTACCCATGCTGAGCCAAAATGCAAATTCTTCGCGTGGCTAGTCCCGCACGGTAGAATTATCACCGCGGATATGCTAGCTATTCGTGGCTGGCCACACGATCCAAGGTGTCAGCTATGTCTTTAGCAGTCGGAAATAGCGACCCACCTTTGCAAGGACTGTCCCTTCACAGTCGCTATTTGGAATCAGGTAATCACCTGGACCAACGAGGGTGTTGCAGTCTCAGTTTTCTTGCCCAAGCCAGTGTTGTTTCTGACTTGTGGGACAAGATGTTGGTAAATGAGCCATCCCATGTGTGGCGGCAATGGAGCGGAAGGATCATCTACACCCTTTGGGCTATCTGGAAAGAGAGAAACAGATGTGTTTTCATCGGTCAACGGATGACTCATCGCGAGGTTGTCTTACTGGCTTTTGAGGACATTAAGCAACGGGATATGGTTTTCGTTGGGGCCTTGCCATTTGTCGGTACTTTTTGGGTTTCTGCCACGTTCCTTAAAAACGTGTGCCCTGTAAATTGTGTTTCTGGTCTTCATCTATAAGAAAAGGCAGGGCTCCTGTCGGTTCCTCGAAAAAAAAGTAAAACTATGGGAGGTTAGTGAGGACAGGACACATCTGTAACCCGTGTCGGTAGGTTTAGGATTTTCGGGTTTTTTGGCAAGTTTATGATTTTCAATGCAAATGATTAGGCGATGTGGGCCTATTGCTCGAAGCAAGCTCTTTCACGGGTTGTAGGCTCACTAGTGTGCGGCCTGATGTCAACCTTTACACTTCACATGTAAGCAAATAATTTTGCTCCGTTTCTCGGCAAGCCGATTTCCCACTAGAGACCTCCACCTCAGAGTCCGGCGCACCACGTAGCGAGGTAGCGCTCGCTGCCACCTCATGTTGGCCGACCCAACAACCACCTACTTGTTTGTTTGCTCGGTTCACGAGGTAGCGAGGCAGTGCTCGTTCGATTGGTTCACCGTTCAGAGTTCACCGGTCAACAATTCACCGGAAATCCTTCACTTTTTCAAAAAACTCTTAGCTCAGGTTAGCGGATTTTGAAAAAAATCATGGATTCAAGACATATTCATGGATTTGAAAAGGTTCATGAATTCAAAAAACATAAATTCCAAAAAAGGTTCATAATTTTGATAAATTTTCATGAATTTGAGTATTTTCATAAAATTTTAAAAAATACCGAGTTTGGAAAATTTTCATACAATTAATACAGTTAGCGAATTATTAAAAATTTCTTAAAGTTGAAAAAAAAATCATGACTTTCGGAATATCAAAATTAAAAATGAGAATTTAAAAAAAATCAAAATATAAAACCAAAAAAATAGAAAATGACAAAACACAAGAACAAGAGAATATAAGCCCAGTTCCTCACGTATCGGAAATAATTTCGGCATTGGGCACAATATCAAAGATCTTTTAGAAGCATTTATGGGATGTGAATTGAGTACAGGTATGCCTATAACGGGCGCTTAAGGCGCTGAATAGGAATTGGATTCCCCTGTGGACCCAAAGCGCACCAATTTCTGCCCATGGAGAAATAGGTATTTCTGGCTTATTTATTCTTGTCCTTGTTATTGTTTTTTTAGATCTTTTCTCTATTTCTTGTTTCTTGTTTTTGTACCTTCTCCTTTTTATTTTTCAAAATATGTTTCCCCGCCTTTTGTTTTTATCTACTTATTCATTATTAATATTAGTTTTTTGAGTTTTTGGTAAATACGAAAAGATTTTCCAAAAATACATGATTGTTTCCAAAATATGTGGACATTTTTTAGCAAATATGGACATTTTTCTTGAAGTACAAGAAAATTTGGCACAAAATATTTCATGATTTTATTGGAACATTTTCAAATATAACATGAATATTTTATTCAATATAGGTACAAATTTGCAAATTATATGCACAAATTGGAAATGAGCTATTTTTCTATACAAGTGCAATTTAATGTACTTTTTGAGAAACAACTGTAACTTTATTCATACTCATAACAATTACAGGTACATTGATTTGGACATAAGATCCAGGAAAATACAAAGTAACTCCTATGACTAAGAATTACAATGAAATCTCTTGAAAACACCTTCTTCGCGGTATCAATATCTGCTCGAAAAATACTCCAAAGACATTGGTAAAGAGGCTGTAATTGGACTGAAGCAACGATGTTGTCGCTCTTTCACCCGCACGAACATTACCAATAATGGTTTTTGAAAGCGCCTTAAGTCGCCCATCCAAAAAGATGGGAAGCCTTGATCGATGAACGTACTTGGGCCGGGATGATCCCCTATGCAAGCCGTCGAATGACTATACCTTCACCATGGTGTCGATGCAAAATTTTTCCTCCACAAAGAATCAGACCAACAAAAAAAAGCTTGACACAACAACACAAACTCATCCGATCCAAATAACCAAACCCGCGAGGACAGAAAACTCTCTAACCTCATGGCACCATCAAAAGGACGAGAGGAAATTTATTCTCACAAAACAATAATGATCACTAGACGTTGGCGAAGAACATATAGATCTTAAAGATTCGAGGTCCCCCACCTCTCAGCGCCAAGATGGCAACGGGAGGCGAGGGGACCTAAATTTCTCATATGACGGCGGCACCAGAAAACCCTAGCAGTTGAGCAAAGGCTTTAATGTATTTTATTGCTTTATTTTATTTACAATAATTTTTGAAAAAATGAACATAATATTTAGTCGGTCGGCCCACCCTTCGCATTTAGATCACTAAAATAGTGATCTAAACTCTCTTATATTTTTCTTTATAGCGAGAGTAATGTTTTTTTTTGCATTAGAGTAATGTTTTCTTGAGGCGGTGAAAGCCCCCTGTTCCTCGTGTTCCGTTTCGTCATGGCCTCTGTGTTACTCCATCCCATCCTAGTGGAACCCGAAAGGCGTACAGATGATTGGCCTTCAGAACAAGCGCGCGACCAAGCGGTTCAGGCCCGAGGAGCCGGCGGGGGCTCTTCCGGCACACCGGACCAGGAGGCGCGCCGAGAGGCCCCGCTTCCTCCAACCCTAGCAAATTTACAAACAAAAGAGACCACTCCAGATTAATAAGTAAAGTTAGAAACTAGGTAATGCATTATGAATTTACAAACAAAGAAACTATATGACGCTGATCTTACCATGAAACTATATGACACACAGGTGCCCGCTCCTTTTCCCTTAGCAAGCAAAATTTGCATGGAACCATCAAAGTTTTAAATAGCCGGCTCCATTAGGTTATATATACCCTTAACGCAATCCTCTTTGTTATTAGTCAGGTGACTCGGCGTTCCTTGGATCAACTAATACTTCCTTCATTTCAAAATATAGTACGCCCATGTTTTCCGAGGTTTAACTTTGACCATAAATTTAACTAACGAGACCGACTGCGGCGGGAGAAAAAATTATTTAATTGAAAACTTCTTTTGAATACGAATTCACTGGTATAATTTTTGCTCCCTCCGCAGTCGGTTCTGTTGGTTGAATTTATGGTCAAAGTTGAAGCACGGGAATAGAGGAAGCACTATATTATGGAACAGAGGGAGTATATTCGAGTTTTTAAATCAAGCCACCTTCCCAATTTCAAGTACAGAAGAAAAATATAGCGCCTTATCTAATGTCACGGCTAGAGTTACATGGCTACATCTGTAACGCTCTCGATGCGGCTATATCTCTCACGTGTCGAAACACGACTTAGAGGCATAACCGCATTGAAAGCAATATCGCAAGTGAGGTAATCTTCACACAACCCATGTAATACATAAGGGAAAGAGATACATAGTTGGCTTACAATCGCCACTTCACACAATACATGAATAAAGCATTACATCATCCAGATACAATCAAGGTCCGACTACAGAATCAAAATAAAAGAATACTACCTCAAAAGCTACACAGATCCCCGATCGACCTCAACTGGGCTCCACTACTGATCAACTAGAACGAAACAACACAAAGGACAAGATCTTCATCGAGCTCCTCCTTGAGCTTGGTTGCGTCTCCTACTCGGTAACATCAGCACCTGCAAACTGGTTTGGGAAGTATCTGTGAGTCACGGGGACTCAGCAATCTCGCACCCTCGCGATCAAGACTATTTAAGCTTATAGGTAAGGCAAAGGCATGAGGTGGAGCTGCAGCAAGCGACTAGCATATATGGTGGCTAACATACGCAAATGAGAGCGAGAAAAGAAGGCAAAGAACGTTCGAGAAAGTATGATCAACAAGTGATCCTAAAACAACCTACGTCAAACATAACTCCAACACCGTGTTCACTTCCCGGACCCCGCCGAGAATAGACCATCACGGTAACACACGCAGTTGATGTGTTTTATTTAAGGTCAACTTCAGGTTTTCTACAACCGGACATTAACAAATTCCCATCTGCCCATAAGCGCGGGCACGACTTTCGAAAGTTCAAATCCCTGCAGGGGTGTCCCAACTTAGCCCATCACAAGCTCTCACGGTCAACGAAGGATATTCCTTCTCCCAAGACAATCCGATCAGGCTCGGCATCCAGATTACAAGACATCCTCGACAATGTTAAAACAAGTCCAGCAACACCGTCCGAATGTGCCGACAAATCCCGATAGGAGCTGCACATATCTCGTTCTCAGGGCACACTCGGATGAGACTAGCTACGAGTAAAACCAACCCTCGAGTTTCCCCGAGGTGGCCCCGCAGGCAGCTCGGTTCGGACCAACACTTAGAGAAGCACTGGCCCGGGGGGGTTAAAATAAAGATGACCCTTGAGTCTGCAGAACCCAAGGGAAGGTGGTAGGTTGTTAGTGCAAATGGTAAAACCAAGGTTGGGCATTGCTGGAGGCGTTTTGTTCAAATCAAACTGTCAAGGGGTTTCCATTATAACCCAACCGCATAAGGAACGCAAAATCCGGAAACATAACACCGATATGACGGAAACTAGGGCGGCAAGAGTGGAACAAAACACCAGGCATAAGGCCGAGCCTTCCACCCTTTACCAAGTATATAGTTGCATTAATTAGATAAGAGATATTGTGATATCTCAACAAGTAAACATGTTCCAACAAGGAACAACATCTCCATGTTCCAACCAGGAACAAACTTCAATCTTCACCTGCAAGTAACAACGCTATAAGAGGGGCTGAGCAAAGCGGTAACATAGCCAAACAATGGTTTGCTAGGACAAGGTGGGTTAGAGGCTTGGCTTAACAATATGGGAGGTATGATAAGCAAGTGGTAGGTATCGCAGCATAGGCATAGCAAAAGAGCGAGCAACTAGCAAGCAAAGATAGAAGTGATTTCGAGGGTATGGTCATCTTGCCTGAAATCCCGCACGGAGAAGAACGAGTCCATGAAGAAGACAAATGGACGTAGTCTAACGGGTCCTCACAAACACGACGTTACCGGAACCAACCCAAAGAAGCAACACCGGAAAGAAGCACACAACATAGTAAACAACCAACACACGAACATGGTATGATATGCGGTATGCGGTGCATATGCATGACTTGCAAAGGAATGATTGAACCTGGCCTCAACTTGGAAATCCAAGAGTGCCACTGGAAAGGTGAGGTTATTTCGGTTGAAATCGATATAAAGATCACCGGAATCGGATGCACGGTTTGGAAATGGCAAACAAAACAAATATGGCACCGGTCTGCGATAATCAGCAAGTGATCAACTAAATGCATCAAGATAAATATGCTACAACACTCAAACATGACAACAAAATACATGACAGGGATCCACTCATGATTCTTGACAAAAGATGAACACTGAGCTACGGCTAATTCACTCAATAACAGGTTCAAACAAGCATGGCAAAAGAGCAAATGATAACAGGTTTCAGACTTAGTGAAATTAACACAAGTCTGGAATTTATCATCAGGAAGCAATCTTTAGCGCATGAAAACTACATGCTACAGGAACTTAACATGGCAAAGCAAGGCATGTCATGAAGCTAATTAAAGCACTTAACAAAAGTCCCTTAGTGACCTTGAGCCAAAAGGGATCAGAAAATACAATTGCAAGCATGTGAACATGGCAAAAACATAAACAAATCCAGACTTAGTGAAAAACCGGAGCATGCAAATCAGTTAACGAGTAGGCATGTTTACGAGCTCGATGCGCTCACTACAAAGCATGGCATGACAAACTAAGCATACACCCATCAAGAATACATAGCATAGAAGCTAGACATGGCAAGAACAACAACATAGTATGCACGGATCAATAGCAACATCCTCGGCAAAATCGCTAAACATGTCAACAATCTGCCAGGATCAATTTATAGCAAAAGTAGAGCTCGATTGACTCAAGCAAGGGTGCTCCATAATTCCAAATAAAGACATGGATGGATAGAGCACCACAATATTAAAAAAACATCATTACTGATCATCCTCAAAAGAGGCACGGATCACTAGGAAACAACATGAACATATGGCATAAAGACAAAAACAGGACAAGGACTTAGTGAAATTCTAAGTCCCTGAAATCAGCATTACCGATTAGACTACTTTGCAAGCTTGTGCTAGTCACCACAAATATCACAAAAATACATGGCATACACCCCTGTAAAGATGGCATGGCATATAACAAAACACATGTAGAGCTCAAGGTCATAGCATGCACACATTAATCATGGCAAAAATGACAAAATGCCATTTGCTGAAACAGATCTGATAAATTCATCACATAGCCCTCTTCCAACAGCATTTCGGACATCAAGATGAGCTCAAATGAAAATGATGCAATGAGATGAAATGATGTACTCGTCGAGACAAACATTTTGATATGCTACACGCACAAATCGGATCTCCGATGAGAGAGTTATGACATGCCAAAGTTTGCAAAAAATATCTGGGAGAGGGAGAAGAAGTCAACCGGATCTAGGGTTTGCACGCGCCCCGAGGTCAGATCCGAGCTCGCCGGATCACTGTTCGCCGGAGAAGTGACCGGAGAGGAGGGAGACGTCGGCCGGAGGGTCGCCGGAGGTGGGCGCGCCGGCGAGGGTGGCACGGGGCCGGCGCGGGTCGGGGCGCGCAAGGCGGCACCGGCGATGGTGACCCGCGGCGGCGGGGGAACCCGGTGGCGAGGCAGGCGGGAACGCCGGCGAGCAGGCGGCGGCGGAGCTTCGTCGGCGGAGGCGGGCGGCGGGTGGTGGCGCGCTGAAGGCGGGCGGTGGCGCGCTAAAGGCGGGCGGCGGCGCGGGGCTCGGGCGCCCGCGGGTGGCGGTGGCGGCGCCCCGGGCCAGGAGGGCCCGATCCGGGCCCCGGCGGGCCGCGGCGGCGGGGGAGGCGCGGCTGACAGGTGGCGGGCGCCGGTTGGTCTGGAGCGGCGGCGGAGATGACGTGGCAACACCGGATTGGCCGGAGTGATGTGGCGGCAGGGTGGACATGTCCGGCCGGGGCGGGAGGAAGTGTCCGGCGGCACGGGGAGGAGTTTTTAGGGTTTCATCTACGCGAATTTCGGAGGGGATCACATATATATAGGTAGAGGGAGCTAGGAGAGTCCAAATGAGGTGCGGTTTGCGGCCACGTGATCGTGATCGAACGACCGAGATGATGGAGAGATCTTAGGTGGGTTTTGGGTCACTTCGGAAGGGTGTTGGGCTGCAACACTCATGAGGCCTTTTCGGTCCCTCGGTTAACCGTTGGAGTATCAAACGAAGTCCAAATGGCATGAAACTTGATAGGCGGTCTACCGGTAGTAAACCAAGGCCTCATGACAAATCTCGGTCCAATCCGAAAACATTTAACACCCGCACACGAAAAGGGGTAGAAAGGGACACCGGATGACATAAGAGCGCCGGATTGCAAAACAGACAACGGGGAAAATGCTCAGATGCATGAGACGAACATGTATGCAAATGAAATGCACATGATGACATGGTATGAGATGCATGACACGCAAGCAATGACAAGGCAACAACAGCGAATAACTGGAAGACACCTGGCACATCGGTCTCGGGGCGTTACAACATCTTTGCTCAAAGAGCTTGGCGTGCCATGGGACAAAATTCCTTCTCTTTGGTGTGATAATCCTGCGGCAACATACCTTTCAACCAACCATATGTTCCATGCAAGAAGTAAGCATATATATAGATTCATTTTCACTTCACAGAAAGGGTAGCTTGTAAATTACTGGATATTCAGCTTATTCCATCTCATGATCAGGTTGATGATGTGCTTACAAAACCACTCACTGTTGAGTTGCCGCATAAGGAAGTTGTGGTTGGGGCATGATATTATAATTATTACTCAGAGGACATGCCACATACAATGCAACCATAATGGTTTAAACCATGCCAGATAGTGTACAGCTCCTACCATGATGCTTTTAGATTGATTCGGTTTTGCTTTGCTTGATCCTCAATTATGTAAAAAAAACATTTATAATCTCGGCTTGGTTCCCCAATCAATATATACCATGCCGCCACCTGAGGGTGGAGATATGCTTCCCAAAATCATACATGCAATGTGGTGCGTACGGTAAATTGCTCCCATCATGGCGGCAGGAGCAATTGTCGTAGTGGAGACAACGATGCCTCTTATGTCATCATCTTTGGAGCAGTGCAAGTATTGTTGTCTCAACTTACTAGCCTAGACAATATAAGCTCCTTTTGTTTCCGCCTAATATATATACACTTGCCGATTGGCCTATGCCTATGTTTTGTGTAGTGTTCTATGCACAACTGCTCCCATGGCACTCCTACCGGTGCAATTGGCAAGGTAATGAATGTGTTCCTTGTGAGAGCAAATGTTGGATTTACTTATAGATATGAGGATGTTCAAACAGATATCCACATATGTACTTTATTTACTATACTGATAAATTAAACTAGACATATGTTTTGTAGGGCGCTGCCCCCTGCCCCTAGCCTTCGAACATTTTATGAATAAATGCTTTTCGAGTAGGGATAGGGTATTTAATTAAAATAAATAGAGTCGTTTTCCCTGAGGCATTTGTATTTCCTCCCACAGTCAGCCAACAAAAAATCCAAATACAAAAAATTCCTCATTCTACGACCTGTCCATGAGCACCACTTTCCGTATGCTACTTGGCGTATCTGGCGATGCCGCCTTCGGTAGTGATGTGCCAAGAAATATCCTCACGTGTGTAATTAGCAAATCCTCATGGACAAGGTAATCAATGTGTTCTTTGCGATAGGAAATATTATATTTACTAATGGATATGCGGATGTTCAAATTGAGATCTACGTGTGGAACTCCTGCCAGTGCAGTCGACAAGGTAATGAATTTGTTCATGGTGAGAGGTAATGTTGGATTTACTTATAGTTATGAGTATGTTCAAATATAGATCCACATATGTACTCCTATATTTACTACTAATAAGTGGAATTGGACACATTTCTTACCTTGGGGGGAGGGGGTGCTCCCTCTCCCTAGCCTTCAGAAATTTTGTGAATAAATACTTTTTGGGGTAGGGGGTAGGGTGTTTAATTAAAATAAATAGTCATTTTCGCAGAGGCGTTTGTGTTTCCTCCCATAGTCGGGAAACCAAAAAATCCAAATATGAAAAGTTCCTTGTTCTACCATCTCTCTATAAGCGCAATGTTCTGCTACTCGAAGTATCTGGCTATGCTGCCTTTAGTAACGTCCTCATAGGCGCAATTTGCGAGTCCCTTTTGGGCAAGGTAATGAATGTGTTCCTTGTGATAGGAAATGTTGGATTTACTTATGGATATGTGGATTTTCAAATTGAGATCTACGTATGTACTCCTATGTTTTACTATTGATACGTCAATTTTTTTGTGAAGAAATGTATTTTGGGTAAGAGAGCGTGTTAATTAGAAGGTATAGAGTTATTTTCCCTAGACATTTGTGTTTCGCTCATCTAGCCATCCTTGTCTGGCTCCACCAATGGAGGCACCATCGATTGGAAACCAAACTATGAAAAAGGCCTTGTTCTATGGCCTCTCTCTCAATGTACATATATAAGCAAAGTACTCTAGATGCTACTTAGATTATCCGATTATACCGCCTATAGCAATATGTGTCATGGCACATCCTCACATGCACTGTTTTTTCCATGATCCATTTTTGTTAGTTCACATCGCAAATGTGTGTGCTGTACTCCATTTTCTAGGGATGTACAAGGTTGGATATGAACCTAAGCTCACCCATTTATTCAATGGAAAATCATGTATGGATCACTATCCAATTTCGATATTCAATGACTGCCACTAATTTTTTTGAACTATGGTTGTGCTACTAACGTCTACGAACAACTTAGTCGCAAGCCCTTGTGTGTCGTCTTTGTGAGTTGCCATCACGAGCCCTTGTTTTTTTTGACCCATTTCTTCCTTTGTGGGACACACCACCTTTCATGTCAACTGCAACAACAAGGAGGCTTGTTGAACCGTTATATCCGCTTTGGGCACCTGCTACTTTTAGAATACATTGTTTGTTGCACCTGAAGTGTAGATGGTTGGTAGCGAGCGGTAAGGCTTCCTCTCAGTTAAGGAACCAAGGTATCAATTTGTGAATAAAAAATCACATGCCTAATGATCAGACATGCACTCAACTAAGAAACTTAACTTGTGTCCCCCACAGGTTATAGTGACGTTGCCAATCTCACTAGTTTTGCTAGTTGCACAACCTATTAAACTGTTTGGATTTTTTAATATTAAAAGTAATAAACTAGAGAATATGAAAGTAAATGAAAGGTTCTATCAGTGAGGAACATTGGAGCGGGGTTCATAGTTTCACTACAGACATCTCTCCAAAGAGCAATGGTGCATTAACTTAAGGATACACATGTGTTGATTAAATTGTAGTGTGTATGACAAATCATCATTGTCATGAAAACATATAGGCATTACATCCAACTGTCCATAGGCTACTATCTAGCTTGCGTCTATAGCTACTACTCCATCCAAACACAAATATCCAACATGCATCTCGAGTATTGAGTAATAAAAGAGTATTGCATTAAGTAAAATGATATAATGGTGAATACATTTCATTTACCTCTAGCTCAACGCTAATGTAACTAGCCAACTATCATTTTAGCCTTAGTGGTGAGGATAGAACTTTATATTTGTATTCTTGACTGTCATAGAAATTATTCACTCAGAAGAGAACAACCCAAACTAATGTATACAATTCCCTCTTGCAAATCATTGTTCCAAATATGACCAATTTGATTTCTGTATTATCATTGAAATTTTGTTGGTATTTATTTTGAACTCACAAATATTTTGTTCCCCTTTTGTGGTACATCCTTTCGGGGCCATCTATTGGATGCTCTCTGTGTCAAAAAATCGAGGTAACTCATATAATGCGATTTTGGTTGCCAACCTACGCGTGGAGGCTCCTCATGACTAATTTTCTCCAACTTTGTGTTTTCTCTCTGATTTTGCAACTGGTTTACCTCCAAAAAATGGCTGCTGCACTTTTCTAGAAAGGTTGTATTTTTTTGGAAAATTTAGTAACTTAAAGCCTCTCGAATTTAAAAAAATTTCACAAATTAATAAATTTTTGACTCAAATTGTAAAAAAATGGTTCAGGGTTAATAAATATCATGGCTTTACAAATATATTTGTGAGTTCAAATAATGTTCACTGGAAAAAAATGGTCTTAAAATTTTCAAAAATCATAAAAACAATTACTTGAGAAATTTAGAATTGTTCAGAATTTTTTGTTAAAAAAACTCAAAAGAAAGGAAAAACAAGAAAAACAAAAAACAAAACAGTAAACCGAACAGAAGAAAACTGTCAAAACAGCACTAAAAATCGCTACCAAAAAACTTTATAAAAGCAGTTGTTCTCGCCTCCCTGTTGGGCCTGGGCCATGCCGACATTTTTGTTGCTGCGAGCGAGCAATAGAGATTTCCCATCCTTCCCTAGAAAAAATACGGGAGATTTGACCAGAACGGCGACCATACCATCTCGCAAAATGAATTCTGAGCTGAAGCAAAGCAACACCAAGCAGAAAGGAAGCATCGACCACAACATCTCACGAAAAAGGAAAACGAAGTGGTTATTTGGTTCTACCCTTTTTGTATTTCTTGGGACGAGGTAGATAGGTACAATGCCGCGAAAAGAAATATAAAAGCATCTCTAGCAGATCTTGCATAACATCTCGACTCGTAAAATAACCGTCAAAATATGAGTCCACGCAAAAAAAGCTGCCTGATCAGACCCCGTATCGGGTCACGACCTGTAAATTTTTTTGCGGGGCGCGGCAAAAGTTCGCCCTCAACCTTTAGATTCACGGAGTGGGAGGCCGACCCGAGCTCGCCCCCTATCCACAGCGAGATTTTGCGCGAGGAAAATTTTCGTGCGGCCATTCCCGCTTCCCACCCCCTTCACCGCCATTGCCCCGCCTTCGCTCGCTCCGGTCCATCTTCCCCAACCATTCTTCGCCGCCATGGAAGCCTCCCATCCGTCCCCCGTCATCGTGGATGTCGCGCACGCGCAATCCCCTCCGGCAGATCTCGTCATCGACCATGTCGCCCCCACTGCTCAAGGCACCATCGCGCCTGTCCGCAAGCGGCAGGGCAACGTCGCCGTGCAGGGCAGAAATCCGGCTGGCCCCGCCAGGAAGGCACGCGCGCCCGCCGCCGCTGTGCGATCTGCCCGGCCGCTGTCGGAGAAGAAGGACAAGGTATCGGGCGTGAAGCGCAAGAAGGCTCCTACGAAAAGGTCGGCGACTTCATCCTCTCCCTCCGCCCCGGCAAGAGGTACCACGACGATGCCCTTCAACGGCGATGCTTCCACCGCAAGCTAGATGTTCGACGAAATGGCCGGAAGGTATGCTTCTTCGATTTTCTTCTACTTGCTTCGCTTTTCACCATTGCGGTAGCTCGTGACTTGATGACATTCACTGTAGCGCCGGGTGAAAAGCGACCAAGATGATGATGGACGTGGTTGTTGCTTTTGCATGAAGTCCTTTTGTGTTTGTCGTAGAAAAACTATACTTTTATTTGCGCACGAACTATGTTTTATTTTTCGAATTTGAACTCAATCGTCGTAATCGCTGTCAAATTGGCTAATCTGTGGTTTTCGGTTTGCGGGCCGACGCGGGCGAGGGGTCTGCTCGGCTGCAGCCCGCATCGGCTCGCAAAAGCGTTTTTTGGCTAACTATAAACGAGTTTTGCGGGTTGGCGTTTTACGGGGTCTACTAGAGATTCTCTAAGAGCATTTAGATCACTAAAAAAATTGATCTAAATGCTCTCATACTGTATTTCTTTACGGAGGGAGTATTCTTTACATTATATTCCGTTTCAAAAATGCTCAAACTTAAATGTCATGATTTGGTTCTTTCGTGTTACAAATGAACCGATCGTGCGTTGTTCAGCACTACGTCCAGAACCCCTATAAAAATATTAAAAGGCAGTACTACATCCAAGCTCCCCACAAAAAAGTCTGAGCTCAAGCCAAGCAACACGAAGCAGACAGGAAACAGCGCCCACATGGAGGCCTGCCGCGTCACCGTCCATAATCTGCCCAATCAGATCCATTATAGTTTCTTCTCCACCAAGTTCCTTCGGAGCAACGGACCAACGGACGTGGCATCGTTGACCAATCCATGGAATTCTGTGGCACTGCCTTCTATATATTCCGTCGCCAAACGCCTTACTACCCATCCACTGCAAAGTTCACTCTCATCTAGCCTTTCTTCCTCCATTTGATCTGACTGACTGGAGCAAGAAGCAATGGTTCTCGGAGTGCTGGCGAGCCGCCCAGCCATGGTGCTATGGACCCTCCTGGGCCTGGCGCTTCTCTGGCAGGTCAAGCGGCTGGTAGACTACACGTGGTGGCGGCCGCGGCGGCTCCAGCGGGCGCTGCGGGCGCAGGGCCTCCGCGGGACGCCGTACCGCTTCCCCGTCGGCGACCTCGGCGACTACGGGCGGCAGGGCAAGGAGGCGTCGTCGAGGGCGCTGCCGCTGCGGTGCCACGACATACGCGCCCACGTCGCGCCGTACCTCTGCAGCACCGTCCGGGAGCATGGCAAGACGTGCGTCTCCTGGTTCGGCCCCGTCCCCAAGGTGACCATCGCCGACCCCGGCGTCACCCGGGAGGTGATGTCCAACAAGTTCGGCCACTTCGAGAAGCTCCGGTTCCCGACGCTCACCAGGCTCCTCGCCGGCGGCGTGGCGGTCTACGAGGGCGAGAAGTGGGTCAAGCACCGGAGGATCCTCAACCCGGCGTTCCATGTCGAGAAGCTCAAGGTAATTAAGTGTAATTTATTTACTATTACTGTATTTCCTTACCAGACTACTGTACTAGCAAGCTAGTATTAATTTCAGTTGAATAGTTTTACTACTACTACTACCATGAGTAAGTTCGTTACTGAAGATCACGCATGGCTCCCTCAATTTCCAGCTCATGATGCCGGCGTTCTCTGCGTGTTGTGAAGAGCTTGTGAGCAGATGGATCGAGTCCCTCGGTTCTGACGGTTGCTGTGAGGTGGATGTCTGCCCGGAGTTCCAGACCCTCACCGGAGATGTCATCTCACGCACCGCGTTCGGCAGCAGCTACCTCGAAGGAAGAAGGATTTTCGAGCTGCAGTCTGTGCAAGCCGACCGCATTGTGGCCGAAGTTAAGAAGATCTTCATTCCTGGTTATATGTGAGTAATTCCTTAACTCTTACCATCCTTCTAATATTGTAAGCATGCATGTTCCTGAACTTTTGTTTTTACATGTGAGTACTGATTTAGCAGTGAGATCCATATTTTGAACGTAAAATGTATGTACTCATTTAGCGGACCCGATTCATATATATGTACTGATATCCATAGGAAATTTCCAGGTCCTTGCCTACCAAGAAGAACAGACTGATGCATCAAACTAATAACGAGATTGAATCCATTCTACGAGGCCTGATTGAAAAAAGAATGCAAGCGATGCAACAAGGAGAAAGCACCAAAGATGATTTACTCGGCTTAATGCTTGAGTCAAACATGAGGGAAACAGACGACAAGGGTCAGCCCATCCTAGGAATGACAATTGAAGAAGTGATAGAGGAATGCAAATTGTTCTATTTTGCAGGGTCAGAGACGACATCGGTACTTCTCACTTGGACAATGATCGTACTGGCCATGCACCCTGAGTGGCAGGGCCGTGCAAGGGAGGAGGTCCTTGGCCTATTTGCGAAGAATAAGCCCGAGTATGACGGCTTTAGCAAACTCAAAACCGTGAGTACATTTTGATATTGCAATACTAACACCAAACTAATGGCAACTAGAGTTTTAAAATTTACCACTCTACTTGTAGGTGACCATGATTCTTTACGAGGTTCTCCGTCTTTACCCGCCGGCTGTTGCATTCATGCGAAAAACATACAAGGAGATAGAGATTGGAAGCATCACCTACCCTGCCGGTGTGATCATCGAGCTTCCTGTGCTGCTTATCCACCATGACCCAGACATATGGGGAAGCGATGTGCATGAGTTCAAGCCAGAAAGGTTTGCTGATGGGATAGCCAAGGCATCCAAGGATCCTGGTGCCTTCCTCCCATTTGGTTGGGGTCCACGGATCTGCATCGGTCAGAATTTTGCTCTGCTTGAGGCCAAGATGGCTCTGTGCATGATCCTTCAACATTTCGAATTCGAGCTTGGCCCAACGTATTCTCATGTGCCGCATAACCAGAAAATGTTGCGCCCCATGCATGGTGCACAAATTAAGCTCAGGGCAATATGATAGTGAGCATTTTAGCAGTGTGCATGATATCATTTTATTACATAGTTTTTAGTGGTTGGCCATGTAATAAGCTTTCATACCTACAGATGTTTGAAATAAAGTCCAACCGTGTTGCGCATATGTAACACTACTAGCAAAATATTTTTTTGTTCTTGATTTTAACTTTCCATGTTGTACTGTGGAAAGGAAGATACGTCCTTTTCGCTATCCTTCCTTCAGGCTCTTGTTAAGATGCCACTTCATAAATATTGACTCTTCGAAGGACAGTCTCATGGCACTAAAGGGTCCATTTGTTCTCATGAAGGTTGCCTAATCTTATGACAAATTCTGTTCCATTTTTCTATTGCTTCCCTCTATCTCGTCTCATGTCTCACACTTATCTTGCCCATTATGCAATGTAACATTGATAGAACAACCAACGCTCTTGCTTCCAACATATGGTTGCAATTACAAGCAAGTAAATATTGTAAAACCAATGCATCCATAACAAGTTCATGTTGTAGACAGAGGTACGTGTAATGAAAAGTTATCATTTATAACTGACATAAAATTCAGACATGTTATTTAGAAGGATGTCACACTTTGGGAATTCACCAAAAATGCCTTGACCACTGGTTTTGGGGCTTACTTTCAATCCAATTTGTAAGTGGCAATGCAATCCTTTTTCCTGCTTGTCCATGTTTTCATTCCACTTATCAACAGTGGTTGCTCTCGCAATGGCCCAAATATTTATTTTTTAGTGTCTCTCCTTTAAACATTTTGTGGAAATTCTGATGTAGATGTCTAACACAAAATCTATGTCCAACATCTAGAAACGCTTTATCAATTACATTTATCAACCCCTTCTTCTTGCCAATCATGATAGTATAGGGGGAGGTATTGAAAATGTCCATGTTTTCTTAATGTCGTGAGAAACCATTCCCATGAATAGGTTGATTCCACCTCGATCATACCCATAGCAGCTATGGGGTAGATACAATCATTTGGGTCTATGCCCACTTCACACAAAGCAACTGACCTTTGTACATGCTTTTCAAGTGACAACATCAACATATAAAATTAGTCCGCACCCCTTTAAGAACCCTCTCTTGCTGGCATCATAAGCCCAATATAATGAAGACAAATGGTCCTTCAGATCTTGGTCATCCTTCTCCTTTACCTGCATAGTGCAAACAATGAATGTTCTACCATGGTTACTTCTTATGAGTTATTGGCCATAATCCCACAACCGATTGTACTGGTCTGCTTCATTCCCACGAATTATTTCTAGTGTTGTCTTCCTCGCCCTATTGAACTTCATCTATTTGGGAGTAGTTTGTACTCTCTCTGAAGTTTCTTCCCAAAAGTGCTCAAATCCATCTTATGTCATCCCTAAACTTCTTAATGGACTTCTTTGTAAGTAGGTTCACAGTCAAGCACTTAGAATCCAAGCTCCTCCGACAGGTGTGGTTGCCATTGTAGTTCTTAATGACAATGCTCCATGTCTTGTTGTCTTTAGATGCTTTAAACATCCAAGGACAACCTTCTGAACAAAACACATTCATCCTAGTTGCCTAATTTCTAGCTTTTATGGATCTTAACTCTCTCTCTCTCTCTCTCTCTCTCTCTCTCTCTCTCCGACACCGTATTCATCCAACGCCCTTCTCACCTCTTTCATATAACTGAAAACTAATCCAACCGTAAACACCGGATTATCCATGTCAATCTCTGCGTTGGAAGTCCTAAACGCACTCCCTCCACTTCTTTTTAGTTTGCATATAAAATTTGATCAAAGTCAAACTTTGTAAAGTTTGACTAATTTTATAGGAAAAAATATCAACATCTACAATACTAAAGCTATACGGTATGAAAATTAATTTCGTAATGCATCTAATAATATTGATTTCATATTGTGAATGTTGATATTTTTTTCTATAAACTAAGTCAAAGTCAACAAAGTTTGACTTTGACCAAATTTTATATGCAAACTAAAAAAAATGGAGGGAGTATAGTTTAACTCTTCTAGCTCTTCCTTTGAAAGGTTTAAGTCATCCTCATTTAGTGGATAATTCTCTTCCATGTACTCATTCGACACATTGCTATCCTCCGCATTGTTGCACATGTAGAGCTTCCTCCTGGCGGATTCAACTCAGATTGGTTTTATCGTGTGGTTCGCCTAGGGCTTGTGATCCACATCCCATGGGGTGTGATTTACATCCTCCAGGGCATCATCTCCACCAGAAACTCCTATTGGTTTTGATCTTCCTTTCGATCCCATTGCAGGATCCGTGAGCATGTTGTAACACAATTGCGTGAATCAGACAAACAAGGCCGCAACATGTCCATCCCGAGGTGGAGCGCCTCGTGCGAAAAGGGAAGCAGACCTCTACCGGAGTTACCCGGCAGTCTGGCAGCGGCTGGGGGATCTCCCTACTATCTCTAGGAGCTAACCCTAGCGAAGAGTTATCCATGGAAATGCCAAAGTAGCACTTATTTTTTTCTTTCTTCAAGTTGGTTACCGTAAGACTTTTAACGTTGTTACCTTACTCTACTAGGGCTTTTATTAATATAAAGTTGAGTGCGTCGCCTTCTAAAAAATATGTATTCCCTTCGTTCCCTTATACAAGGTCACAAACTCAGATTACAAGTACCAAGATAAAATTTAACGACTGCTTTACAAGCCAACTTTTCTTTTGTTAACCGAGATCACTAGTACATCCGCATGCATGCAAGGAAGGAATAAGAATGAAGTAGCACAGAGTCATTATGACTACATGCATGCAAGTATTAACCAAGTTGTTAGGCCCTTCCCAGTGCTCCACGGTGGATAGATGCTAAGCATGCCACATAAGCGAAAAAATGACATGGCACAACATTTAAGGAGGGGAGAGAGCACTTTGGTGACCCTAAGAAGAACCAATGACAAGCGCGAGAACCTAGGCAAACCACATGAATGAAACAATTTGACCAATGCATGAAAGACTTTAGGTGCTAACTCATTAAATAAAGTGTGCTTAGCAACAACAAGTTAAGCACCTACGCATTGGGGAGTTGAGTTGCTAAGGTATTTAATGCACTTAGCACCTCATCTTAGCACCTTTGCATTGGAAGAGGTCTTAGTATGAGAAAACATCATTGATGTAAGTGGCATTGTATAGATGCAAAATGTATTTTTTATAGTGGCCTTGTATAAGGGAATGGGGGGAGTACAATTTTTCCATAGAGTGAAAAAGTATGTACATTTATTGAGAGCAAATATGTATAAAATTCAAAAATGGTAAAATTATATTGTCGGGTTTTTAAGCATGGCAAATCGAATATTTTTATGGCAAATTGTGTTGTCTCGAGCGCTGGCAAATCCTTTGAGCAACACAGATGTGTATAAATATTGATTTGCCTTCTGTGGGCTATTTGTTTGGGCTTAAGGCCTTTGGATGGCAAAGGAGGCCGTGTCCACCTCGGGCTTGGGGTGCACTTGGCGTTGGAGTCCGTCCGGCGTTCCCCCTTGGTCTTCCTCCCCACCCCCAAATCCTGTCCCACCGACCGGAGTCGCCGCCGAGATGACTGGCCTCCATGACAAGCGCGCCACCAGCGAGTCCCGGAGATCCAAGCGCCCTGAGCGGTCCAGGCCGGAGGCGAAGGTGGCGGAGCCTCCGGCACGCCGGGCCAAGCGCGCCGAGGGCCATGTTCCTCTGCGCAAGCGCGAGTCTGCGAGGGTCGGGCGACCACCCCACCCCCTGGACTCGGAGGATGTGACTGCGGAGCCTCGTCCAGCACGCCGCGACGAGCGATCATCCTCACCCCTTTGCGGCGATGGGGGCACGGAGGAAATCACCATGGCTCCTCCACCGCCAAGCGCGAGGACTCCCCTGACTCGCCTCGCACCGCCTACGTGCTCCGCAACCGCCGAGTCCCGGATGCCGGCGACCCCAAGCCCACCCCCCCTCCGTGCTTCGACAAAAGGTATCTCTCTATATCTCCACCCCCGCAACGCAATCAATTCCATAACTTGATCTTCGCGATGTGCTGAATGCCTTGGATTTGGTTCATGGATGCTGAAATTCTGCTTCGTTGTGTGATTTTTGGGCAGATTGGTTTTACTATTGTGCTGACCACATGATGAAGCTTCAACCCACTGACAATTGCTACTTCCTAGCTTTGTTAAATAATATGCCAATGTTAGCAGTTAGTAACAATTACTCCTGTAGACTTACTCATACGAGTAAATTACACAAAACCACCAGTTTGAAGGCTAGGTTTGCGAAAAACACTACAATACATTTTTTTTGCAAAAAACACCGTGTCTACTGTAATCTTTTTGCAAATAACACTGATCGGCGGATTTGCCTCGGCTGAGCACGTTTATGACAAATGGGGTCCGCTAGTCAGGCTGATGTGGCACCAATTTCTAACACCGTTAAGTTAAACCGTTTTACTAGACATGGGCCCACTTGTCAGCATTTCACCTTGATCTCTCTCTCTTCCCTCGAGCCAGCAACATGCAGGAGCGCCGCCGCCGCCCATCACCATTGCCTCTGAGCTCCACGAAATTCACCGCCGTTAACCAGCCCTCACCCAGATCCGGCAAGAATCAAGTCGCCCCCCTCTCTGTACCTCGGATTCGTGCTCCTCCCCTGCGAGCGGCGGCCACGAGCGCCGGCGGGACTTGGATGAGGTCGGCGAGCCCGGCGATGCACATCGTCCTTGGCGCGTGGCGGAAGGCTGCCCCTCGGCCGGGGCGGGACTAGCGGCGTCCTCTGCCCCCCCCCCCCCCCCCCCCCCCCCCCCCCCCTCGATGCGGCAACAGCAACGGCGGCCCTTGCCTCGGCTGGGGTCGGGACGGGCGACGGCAACCGAGCCGCCGGCGCCTTCCACACTCAGATCCATTCTCCCTGCTCCAATCCAGCTGGTGCCTCTACCTCTGCGCTCGAGCCGCCATCGACGTAGGAGCTGCAGTAGCCAGTGAGCAGGGTGGTCGCCGTGGCTGAGGAAGGAGGCGGCGACTCCCTGCTGGAGCATCACGGTGGCTCTGGTTCGGAGGAGGTCGCCGTCAAGATGCACGAGACGAAGCAACATCGTCGGCGGCCAGCCCGCTACTCCCTCCCCTTGTCAGATCGGCGGGGTTGTGCAATACGGCTCGTCAGCGCGTGGTGGCGTCGGGCGCACGTCGGGTGCGGGCCTCCGGGCATGCGCCGTTGACCACAGGGGCAGGACGGGCGGCAGCGAGCTGGTGAAGATAAGGCGAGAACGGACAGATTTATTCTTTTTATTTCAATGACAGGTGGACCCCACAGGGCTCCACACAAGAGGATAAAGTCCCAAACATCGCCGTTACATGCGAGGTGTTAAGCGGTGCCACGTCAGGCTGACTGACGGGCCCCATTTGTTATAAACATACTCAACAGAGGCAAATCCGTCGATCAGTGTTATTTGCAAAAAGATTACGGTAGACATGGTGTTTTTTGCAAAAAAAAATGTATTGTAGTGTTTTTCACAAACCTAGCCTTCAAACTGGTGGTTTTGTGCAATTTACTCCACTCATACACTAGTATAAGTTGGAGCTGATATAGCATCAATCAACTATGCTGATCAGACTAGAAAATGCCTTGATCTCTCTATACATCTCTAATCCTTGCAATGTGCTGGATTTGATTTATGGGTGCTAATTTAATTCCACCCGCCAATTCTGCTGCTCTGTAACGGCCGGGTCACTCCAGTAGCACCCTTCTTCGTTGTGTGAATTTTGGTCAGATTGATTTTACTATTATGCTGACCAAATGATCAAGCTTTTAACCCCCTACCCAGTTGCAACTAGCTTTGTTGAACATGCCCATTGTTAGCAGTTACTCCTGCAGAGTGGTGTAAATGGGAGTTAATATAGTGCTGTATCAATGGAGGGAGTATGGTACAAATCTCTCTTTTCCATGATATTAACATGAAACAATACTTTTTGTTTCATGTCTACGTATTTGATGTGACTGGTCATGACATGGTTTAATCATGTGCTCCCTGTCTTGTGTTTATATGACACAGTTTGTTGTCCTCCATGTCTTATATTCAGTGTTGCCGTTAAGAAGCACAGGAAATAGCCTCCTACTAGTAGTGATAGCAGCTAAGGTCCAAAATTATTTGTTTGATGCAGCTTATCACCCTTTGAGTTTTGATTTTTTTTCAAAGACCTGGCACTTGTATTCCCTTCTGTCAGACTCTGTTCAGTGTGACAATAGCGCTCAGTGTTGAAAATCATACTAGTTGTTAATTTGATGGACATTTGAAATCAAGAAATGTGCGTGATGTTGACGCTTGTGCTGTTTCAGGGAAATTAAGCTGGATCAGCCACGCTTATCCAAGAGGCAACTTAAGCGAGCTGAACTTTGGAATGCCCCAGCATGTGCGCGCAAGGGTTTGGAACGCTACAACGGCATGAATCAGGTTTTGATCTAACTGAAGTTTATAAACAGTGCATAGTGCCACTTCGTGACTGTTACATAATCACAAATCTGGACACCTTTTCATACTTGGCTTTATTTATGTTCCGCTTCAAAAGTTAATGTGTTGATGTCTATTGCTGGAAATGAGTCACACCTGAGCAAACTTAGATGGTTGCAAACATACAACCTCATTAATCTCACGACATAGGTGTGATTATAGAGAAACTGGCATGAGGTCTAGAACTGTGCCTTCATTGCTTATGCTGCCAACATCTCTTGCATGAGTCTACTGGTGTTGATTGCGCACCTAGCCCAGCAGATGTGAGGCTGTTTCGCCCTTGGTAGTCCCATGATGGGTTGCACCTTGTAAACCTTGGTTGTACTTTCCAATTGGTTCCAGACTATAGAGTCGGGGCTGAATTTGATAGCTCATAATGCAATTCCAAGTATATATATCCATCTTGTGAGCACTTTCTTATTTTTGTTTGTTATAATATAATATTTTAGGGGGATGAGTATGAGCTGGTTGAAGCAGTGGGCGTCAAAAGCTTTTGCTACTGTGGTCCGTGGCTGCATGCAAATTTTCTTGCTAGGCATAAAGGTGCCAGTAGCTGTGATGATCTTGTTCCCAAGCACTTCTTTGCTGAGCTGAGGATCGATGCAGATGGTCTGTCGTGTGTTTCATGCTTCAAGTTCGACTCAGGTGTGCTTGTGTAGCTTGAAAATTTATTTTGATGGATTCTTTGTGTCTTTGTGGTGCTAATTGCATATATTTCCTTCTTATATACACTTGCAGTTGACTGGAAGAACTTTGGCGGATGTGGAGTTTGCCCGGCAACATTTGTCCATCCCGCTGGTGGTGGGTACATTGGTGCACTGCCTGAACGACGTCTTCAGCCTGCTCCCACTGGTCTACAAATATCGTTTAGCTTTTGAGTTTATGGTAGTAGAATGATTTTCTAGTTTATGCAAGTTAGTTGTTAAATCAGATAGTGAAGTCTGAAACTCGACTTTGATGAGTCAGCTAGTGAAGGCTGAGATAGCACTTTGATGTTTACTCTGCCAACAAGTTCAGACTGGTAGAAGGGCAGAGCAGGGTGGAGCTGCAAAGGAGAAAGAGATCAACTCGAAGGTCATGGAGAAAGCCAATATCATGAAGTCTGAGCTCCAGATGATCGAAGAGATAATGCTTACGAACGGCTGCAGGAGGTTGAGCATGTCAGCATGTACCGTAGGATGACTATCAGAGATGTGTCCCAAGGAGATGAGCCCAAACCCTTAAAAACTGGGAATTCAGAGCTTGTTCCCCCTAAGTAGACTGCTTGTTTTAGTCCTTTGTTGGTTAGTTGTCGCCGATCGACCACCTATGTCGTGACGACGATGCATTTCATTGTCTATAATGCATTCTATAGTCTATGTGAATCATTAGCTATTCTGGTTTTGCAATGCCTGACGATGTAACGATGTAGCATTAGAGAATTGTGGGATAACCCCGTTGGTAGGGTCGCATTGGCGTCTGAAGAATAACTGACAGCACATTGAACTAGTGTGTACGATTTTTTTTTTGTAAGAATAGCATTGTTCTTTCTTTATCTGACCCAAGTGGCGTACGGGGTTCCTTTGTTGGACTTTTTTTTTTCAGACGATGTTGCATTGAGGCTATGGTGCATCGTCACCTCTGGATCCGAAATCACTGCTTGTCTCTCCATGAATGTGTCGATATAAGAACAATATGCAAATAACCATAAGAATAAAGCAATTTTCAAAGTAGTACTAGCAACTATACCAGGTGGAGCTAAGTCTAAGAAAATAGTATCTTGTGGTTGTTAATTCCGTCTTCAAAATAGTACCATCAAACTATCTTTCTTGGTAATCAATACCGCAAAAAAAAAAACTTTAAGCCACGTCCATTGCACTTGTTGCTCAAATGGATGTATCTAGATGTATTTCAATACTAGATACATCCGTTTGAGCGACAAGTAATTTCGGACGGAGGTGGTACCATTGTAAGGACACTAGGGCAAATAATAAGCACTAGGAATTCACTTAAGTTCAAAACTCTTAATTCTCGAGAGGTAAGAAGGGTGAAGGTTTTTTGTCCACCTCATGTTGCCAACCCTAGCGGCCAACACGAAAGGTCTTCTCCACGCCACCGCCTTGGTCCCCCTCCTCTCCTTCACCCAACGACCTCGATCGTGGCAAGAGTGGGACCCACCTGTCTCGTTTTTCTTTTCTTTATGTTTTGTTTCCCTAGTGGCATTGACGAGGTTGTGGCGGCAATGGCATGTTGGAATAAGGTCTCTTCGACATCTACCTACCTCGGCAATGTCTTATCTGGTGTTGACGAAGGACTTGTGAACGTTTGTGTTGCTAGATCTGTTGGCTCTCTTCGGATCATGCCAGTTGTTGTGTCTATCGAGGAGAGTACTTGGTTGGCTATTGTTAGGGAACATAGGAAAAAAAATACTTTTTTAGTCATACCTACGTACATGCCCAGGATCACTATCAAGATGCAAGAGAGGTTTAGATCTTATCTTTACCAACAAATGTAGTGGAGAGAAGAGTTGGTGAAGACTGTTGTTACAGATTCCCGTAGCTAGGATTAAACCTCCCAAACATGGGAATTTTCTCCCTTGAAAGAGGATCAAATAGATGATCCCTATGCTAGTATCCATGTGTACGAAAATACCAATCCAGCAGGGCTTCACCATCTAGAACAAGAGCCTACGGAAGAACTAGAGGTGGAGGTGGAGCACCCTGAATGCATAAGAACTTTTCGTGAGAGAGAGAGAGAGAGATGGGGCAGCCTCTGCGCCAGATGAGATGTGTTTAGAGGGGCTGCCCCTCTCATATTTATAGAGGCGTGGGAGGAAGGGCTGCCTTAGAAGAGGAGGCACCTCCTCCTAGTGTCGGCGCACCAAAGGTGGGTGCCCCACCAAAACCCTAGCCCCCCAACTTGCCCCACAGGGCAAAGGGGGCCCACAATTGGGGCCATGAGGCTGCCCCACTTGGACTTGGCCAAGTGGGCAGTCCACGGCGCCCCTCCAGAATATCCCGAAAGGTTTCGGGAAGCCTTTCAATGGCTTTAGGTGTCCTTCGGGACCTTCCTGATTTACAAAAAAAATCGATTTTTCTCTCTTAGAATATTTTTAAACTTCATGGAATAATCTGGTGAATACCTCTCATGATCCTAACACTTCTAGTGCTCAACAAATTGGTGAACCTTAAGCCTGTGCCCCCCCCCCCCCAAGTTCATACATGACCCATAACACCTTTTGATCAATAATCGGTAGCGGGATCTGGGCATCCATATTGACTTCTACATATAGAAGAATAATTATCACGTGAACCTTATGTTCATGTACACCATTCCATTTGCTTCGCAATATAACAGAACCCGAGGCAAGACTTTATCGATATCCTTGTGAAGCGACAACTTGACATTCTTTTTCTCGTTTCCGCATTCCGTTTTCCCTGTGATCATATCACATTATGTTTAGCCAGATGATGATTGAGGGAGTCCTGGATTAGGGGGTCTCCGGACAGCCGGACTATATCCTTTGGCCGGACTGTTGGACTATGAAGATACGAGATTGAAGACTTCGTCCCGTGTCCGGATGGGACTCTACTTGGCGTGGAAGGCAAGCTAGGCAAGACGGATATGGATATCTCCTCCTTTGTAACCAACCTTATGTAACCCTAGCCTCCTCCGGTGTCTATATAAACCAGAGGGTTTTAGTCCGTAGGACAACATACAATCAGACCATAGGCTAGCTTCTAGGGTTTAGCCTCTCTGATATCATGGTAGATCAACTCTTGTACTACTCATATTATCAAGAATAATGAAGCAGAACGTAGGGTTTTACCTCCATCAAGAGGGCCCGAACCTGGGTAAAACATCGTGTCCCCTGCCTCCTGTTACCATCCGCCTTAGACGCACAGTTCGGGACCCCCTACCCGAGATCCGCCGGTTTTGACACCGACATTGGTGCTTTTCATTGAGAGTTCCTCTGTGTCGTCATCGTTAGGCTTGATGGCTCCTTCGATCATCGATAGCGATGCAGTCCAGGGTGAGACTTTTCTCCCCGGACAGATCTTTGTATTCGGCGGCTTCGCACTGCAGGTCAACTCGCTTGGCCATCTGGAGCAGATCGAGAGTTACGCCCCTGGCCACCAGGTCAGGTTTGGAAGCTTAAACTACACGGCCGACATTCGCGGAGACTTGATCTTCGACGGATTCGAGCCCCTGCCGAGTGTGCCGCACAGTCACAACGAGCATGATTTAGCTCTACTATCGGACAGTGTTCAGGAGACCGCACCGGCAACCGCTCCGACCCTCAATTCGGAGCCAATTGCGCCATCCATGGACGGGTGGATAGACCCCACCACGAAGGCCGTATTCTCAGCGGCAATCAAGTCGAGTATCGACCTTACCCTTCACGGGAGTCGTGATGCCGAACTACCGGATTCTTCCCCGGCCATGGACTCTGAACCGCCTGCGCCCGTGCCTATCGAATCCGACTGGGCGCCGATCATGGAGTTCACCTCCGTGGATATCTTTCAGCACTCGCCCTTCGGCGACATATTGAACTCATTAAGGTCTCTCTCCCTGTCAAGAAAGTCCTGGCCGAACTATGTTCGGCAGGATGGGGATGCGGATGACGAAGAAATTCGCCGCCCACCCACCACCCACTTAGTAGCCACTGTCGATGATCTGACCGACATGCTCGACTTCGACTCCGAAGACATCGACGGTATGGATAACGATGCAGGAGACGAACAGGAACCACTGCCCACAGGGCACTGGACGCCCACTTCATCATATGATGTATACATGATGGACACACCCAAAGAAAACGACGAGGAGGAACGGAAGGACGCAGCGAAGGGTTGTTCCCTCGAGAAGCAGTCAAAGCGGCGGCGTAAGCGCCGCTCCAAATCCCACCTCGGCAGAAACAGCGATCATATAGACCCAGCGATAGAGCAGGGTGAACCATCGCCCGACTACGGCAACACGGAGAATCAAACCGAACAACCCGACTCCGTCGAAGATAACAGTCCGGACGACATCACACCGAACAGGCACCCGGAGCAACAGAATGCCCATCAAAGGCTTGTTGCCAATGCGAGGAGTCTGAAAAGGCAGAAGCAAAGGCTCAGGGCTGCACAAGACACACTCAGAATCAGATGGAGTGAAATACTCAACACTGCAGTAAAGTACGGCGGTAATCGCCACACCAAGAGCTACCCGAAGCGAAAGTTGCTACCTGAATTCGATGAGATGGCCTTAGATCCCCCGCAACCAAAAAACAAAACAGCCATCCGGTCGGATAGACGACCTCGTGGCCAACATAGAGCGGCAAACGACGCCGCACATAAGCCAGTACGCGATCCACGTGAGGGCTCGCATCAAAAGGACGATGCAACCAGATCCATCTACGGGCCACGCAAGCGCGCTCTAGCATGCAATGCAACACAACAAACATCCCAACACCACGGTACACCCAAATACAGGGGTGCCGCACACCCCCTATGTTTCACCGATGAGGTGCTGGACCATGAATTTCCAGAGGGATTCAAACCCGTAAACATAGAGGCGTACGACGGAACGACAGACCCTGGGGTCTGGATTGAGGACTACATCCTCCATATCCATATGGCTCGAGGAGACGATCTCCACGCCATCAAATACTTACCCCTCAAGCTCAAAGGGCCAGCTCGGCACTGGCTTAAAAGCCTCCCCGAAAACTCCATTGGAAGTTGGGAAGAGCTCGAAGACGCCTTTCGGGCATATTTTCAAGGGACCTATGTCCGACCACCGGATGCAGACGATTTAAGTCATAAAACTCAACAACCCGGAGAGTCAGCCCGAAAGCTTTGGAACAGGTTCCTCACTAAAAAGAACCAAATAGTCGACTGTCCGGACGCCGAAGCCTTAGCAGCTTTCAAGCACAGCGTTCGAGACGAATGGCTCGCCAGACACCTAGGCCAAGAAAAGCCAAGAACAATGGCAGCATTAACAAGCCTCATGACCCGCTTTTGCGCGGGCGAGGACAGCTGGTTAGCCCGATGCAGCACCAGCGGCCCAAGTACATCCGAAGTCAGGGACGAAAACGGGAAATCACGACGCAACAGAAACAAGCGCCGGAATAAAGAAGACAGCCCAAAGAGCACGACGGTAAACGCCGGATTCAGAAGCTCTCGGCCAGGTCAGCAAAAGCTGTCCTCCAAAGGCAACAGAGACGAACTGTCCAGCCTAAACAAGATTCTGGACCAAATATGTCAGATCCATAGCACCCCCGATAAACCTGCAAATCATACCCATAGAGAATGTTGGGTCTTCAAGCAGTCCGGCAAGCTCAACGCCGAACATAAGGGGCAGGATACACCAAGCGAAGACGAGGACGAGCCTCGCAAGCAAAGCACTGGGGAACAGAAGAAATTTCCACCAGAAGTCAAAACAGTAAATGTGTTACACGTGACAAAGGGGAGAAACAAAGCGGCACTCCTAGAGACACATGCCCCAGGGCCTATCACCGTGGAGTCCTGCCACTGGTCGTTCCAACCGATCACGTTCGACCATCGGGATTACTCGGCAAGTATCCGGCGTGAAGGATGGGCTGCCTTGGTATTAGACCCAATAATTGACGGATACCACTTCACACGAGTCCTGATGGACAACGGCAACAGTCTAAATCTGATATATCAGGACACAGTCCGCAAAATGGGGATAGACCCAACAAAAATTAGCCACAACAATACTACCTTTAAAGGAGTAACGCCAGGCCCAGAGGCCCATTGCATGGGCTCCCTGCTACTAGAGGTTATATTCGGCTTTCCCGATAACTTCCGCAGCGAAAATTTAACGTTCCACATCGCTCCGTTCCAAAGTGATTATCAAGCACTACTCAGACACGAAGCTTTCGCTCACTTTAACATAATACTGCATTACGCTTCTCTCATGCTTAAGATGCCCGGTCCGCGCGGCATCATTACAGTAAATGGAAATATTGAGCGCTCCTTGCGCGCGGAAGACCGTGGCAGCCGCACACTAAACGGCCTCACCAACTAAAGCATCGGACAGGTCGTTAAAACCACGGACGCGGTTAGACGAGTCCGGTGCGGCTATATGTAATCGGTACAGGTTTGATGGCTATACCCCTATACAAGGGGCTCAGCGTGCGCAAACAAGTGGCAATTAAGCTCAACTTTACTCATCTTGAATTGTACATGGTTTCTTTAGTATAACCTACCTTTTTGCACAACAACTTGTCAACTAAGTTCCTCTCTTTTACAGATGACCATCGTGCTACACCCGTCCAGGATACGGCACAACGGAAACACAGGCACAGACGTGCAGCAGGGACCCGTTCCAAGGATTCTTTTTAGATTAAGACCCTGCGTAAACATTTTTTACTGTCTCTTGTTGATACACATCCCCCGGATTCTCATTACAATTGAGAAGGATGCTGACGTATTGGTATGTGGCCACGTCAGAATATTGCACGTACCTGGACATCAGGGGCTTATTACAAAGGGCACTGCTTAAGCCCGGTTTACATCATAAAGACCGAATACCTTAGGGAGTGTTCGGCGTCGCGAGTTTGGCCTTATATGCATCAGCTCCAAATCATGTCTTTGGTCAAATGTTGGGTTTGCCCGGCTCCTGTGTTTTGCTGCCTTACGTTCCGCTCTATCGGCTAAGGCGTCACCAGGAGAACTACTGCGATTGTGCCCTGGTTCATCCGGACGAGCACCTCAGTAGAGAAAGCCGAAAACTGACTGTCATGATATAGCGTGAGACTGGTCAACCACTCGATGACCTAGCGGAATCTTCGTGATTCCTTCGCCTTAACGAAGGGCCATTTCCCGGCCAGGCATGTACGCGCCCCGAATCCGGATGAGCGCGGAGCCACCAGGGGCTATATAGTAGCCCAATTGTCAAACTCCTCTAGCTAAGTGAAAGTGTTAAAGCATTATAGTCCGGTTGCCTAGTTCGCTGTGCTATCACCTCCTTAATGGACCAAGACGTTGGATCAAGTGTGAACATGCGTCTTCTGTGAACACCCCCGTATTATATGCGTGGGGGCTGAAGCCGACGACTCCAATCTTTCAGGTTATATACATATATACATAAACGGCCGCACATGAGGCATCATAGTACTTTCGGGCAAAAGTATAAATACAGCCTTGATAAATTCAATAAAACATTGTTTTTACAATGGGAATACATGTCACTCAAACATAATATTCCTCAAGCACTGAGCCTCTATCGAACGAGCGCCTTCAAGAACTTCTTCAAAGTAGTGCTCGGCAGCCACTCGGCCTATGGCCGAACCCTGTGCCGCAACAGTGGTGGCATCCATCTCCGCCCAGTATGTTTTGACACGGGCAAGGGCCATTCGTGAGCCTTCTATGCACGCCGACCTCTTTACAGCATCGATGTGTGGCATAGCACCAAGGAATTGTTGCACTAAGCTAAAGTAGCTATTCTGCCTTGGCCCTCTCAGCCACATATGATCCACAACGGACCTCATGACAAGTCCGGATAATCTATGGAGCTCGGCCCACTCGATCATTTGCACATTCAACGGCAGCGGACGGGCTGGAGCATGAAACTGTGACCAAAACAGTTTTTCCACTTCGTGATCTTTCCGATCCTTGAAGTATTCGGCCGCATCAGCCGCACTTGCAGCCAAATCCACGTAGGCATCCGCAGAACTCCATAGCCGGTCTAGAGGTGCGTACTTCGGATCCCCGAACTTAGTCCGCAACAAGAAGGGCTTCCCGGACACAATAGCTGCAGCTTGATGCAGCTCCTCCTTCGTCGCTCTAATTTTGGAGCGGGCTTCCTTGGCAGCCACCCGGGTCTTCTCCAGGTCCGTCACCTTCGCCCGGTTTTCCTCTTCAAGAAGCCGGTAACGGTCAGCAGCATATTTTAACTCTACAGCCATCTTGGCTATTTTTTCCTTGCTCTCACAATGTGCGGCCTGTTCGGCCCTTAACTCCCCGGCCGCATTGCTACTCTTTGCTTGCTCCTTGACTCGGGCAAGCTCCGCCCGAAGGGTCTCCACGATGGCAGCTCCATTTGCAGTCACAACATATTAAAGATACTGGCATCATGCTGCTCTTATTACGTGACAATCAACAGAAAAATCACCTACCCTGCGCCTCGTCAAGCCGCTTGTTGACAAGCACGATGTCGGCATCTGCCGCATCTAGCTGCCGCTTTAGTTCGGCAAACCCATCAGTACGGCTAGCCACCGGAGCTTCAACCACCTGCGCATACAGGCGGTCTAGTTATTACCTGGGACTATGATCCTCTGTTTGCCACCGTTTTCGACGACAACCAGAGTCTCAGGGGCTACTATCTACATAGGGCACATCTAAAAATGTGCTGTACTGTCAAAAATGTACATCATTTCACGTACCTCAAAACCCGTCAGTAGACTCATAAAAGCTTCATGCAACCCGCTTTCGGCGGACGAAATTCTTTCAATCACCGTACCCATCAACGTACGGTGCTCTTCTGAGATAGTCGCTCGCTCTAGCAGATCCCTCAGTACGTCCGACCGCGCACCAGACGGTGCCGGACTCTTTTGATTGCTTTCTTCAAGAGCCGGATACTGAGGACTTCGGGTGGCCATAGGATTACCTTCTGGCCTTGCCAGATCAGGAGAAACCCTCCACGACGACACCTCGGGGTCGCCCGCCTCGTGAGGCGGTGTGGCAGGGGGGCGTTTCGCTCTCCATCATCTCTGGAAGAATATCCCCTGAAGACGAGCTCTGCTGAGAAGGGCTAAGATCCGAACTGCAAGATAAATGCTTCGGTTATTTTCCTCAGAAGTAAAGCGAGATATTTTCATTATTAAGTACCCTTTTACTTACAGCTCGGTGGAGAGCTGATCCCCTTGAGGGCATAGTGCGGCCAGGGTAGCCCCCGAGGCAGGACCCTCCGGCGAAGATTTCTTCCCCCGTTTGGAGACCATTGTCTCCGGGTCCTCGGAGGCGGTCCTCGTCCTTCCCTGGGGAGAGGAAGTTTCAGTCCCTTCTCCCCGGCTAACCTCCTTCGCGGAGGCGCTTTCGCCCTCTTTATTTTCCCCTTCATCTTCCTTTGAGGGCACTAGACAAGGTGCTGGCTCGAACATCTTTTCCAGCACCGGATTGTCCAAGCCTTCAGGAAGGGGGCCGAACACCAGATCATCTTCGCCTTTGTTATCCAGTCCTGATCAAAGAGCGATTCTTCAGAATGATGTCATGATAAATAAAAGACAGTGTGTTCAGCCATGGGATCACTTACTTGGGCAGCGGGGCGGTTGCAGCTCAGGCCCACGTCCTCGGTAGTGTCCAGACACTCTATTTGGGGTCCGAAGAACGATTTGTACATCTCCTCGTGCGTCATGCCGAGGAAGTTCTAAATAGTGTGCGGTCCTTCCGGGTTGAATTCCCACATGTGGAGGGGCCGGCGTTTGCAAGGCTGGACTCGACGAACCAGCGTGACTTGCATTACCATAACCAGACTGAAATCTCCCTCGAAGAGATCTCGGATACGGCTTTGCAGTATTGGCACGTCCTTGGCTGGACCCCAGCTCAGCCCCCTGCTGATCCATGACATCAGTTGTGGTGGAGGGCCCGAGCAAAAGGTGGGGGCAGCTACCCACTTGGCACTTCGGGGAGTTGTGACGTAAAACCACTCCCGTTGCCACAATCCGGACACCTCTGGAAAGAAACCCTTTGGCCATGGAGCGTCAGCAATTTTGCTTATTAGAGCACCTCTGCACGCTGCGTACTGCCCCTCGACCATCTTCGGCTTCACATCGAAGGTCTTGAGCCACAGGCCGAAGTGAGGGGTAATGCGGAGGAAGGCCTCACAAACGACAATAAATGACGAGATGTGAAGAAGGGAATCCGGGGCCAGATCGTGAAAATCCAGCCCGTAATAGAACATAAGACCCCTTACAAAGGGATCCAGAGCGAGGCCTAGTCCTCTGAGGAAGTGGGAGACGAACACAACGCTCTCGTTGGGTTCGGGAGTAGGGACGACCTGCCCTCGGGCGGGCAGCCTATGCGAAATTTTGGCGGTCAGATATCTGGCCTCCCTCAACTTCTTGATGTCCTCCTCCGTGACGGAGGAAGGCATCCACCGGCCTTGAAATCTGGATCCGGACATGATTGAAGGTCCGAAGCGCCTGACCTGGGCTTTGGGTGTTAGAACTCGAGGCGCGGGAAGGATTCGATTGAGCGCGGGAGGGAAAAAAGAAAAAATCCCTGTCCCTTTATAAAGGGGATGAATATCAGGCGTCCTCCTCGTGGCCGTTCGAGACTTACCTAAGATCTAGGAGTCATACCAACAGGCACGATTGGGTTACCCACGTTTGTATTGATGAGAATCCCGTGATAAGGGGAACACGATCTCTGCTTTGACAAGATGTGTCAAGAAACTGCCTCGCGTTATGTGCGGGGCTGGTTAAAGAAAAACGGTTCAAATAATTACCGGGCCGTGGAGTGATGTCATTCTGCCAAAACGTGTCAGCAGATTAGATTTGTGGAAATATTATTCTCTCTACGGTGGTATGTCAAACTTATTTTGCAGGGTCGGACACTATCCTTGTATTCAAACTCTTTCATGGTGTATTCGGAGGAGGAACCCGCCTTGCAATGCCGAAGACAACACTGCGCGCCGGACTCATCGTCATTGAAGCCTGGTTCAGGGGCTACTGAGGGAGTCCTGGATTAGGGGGTCTCCGGACAGCCGGACTATATCCTTTGGCCGGACTGTTGGACTATGAAGATACGAGATTGAAGACTTCGTCCCGTGTCCGGATGGGACTCTACTTGGCGTGGAAGGTAAGCTAGGCAATACGAATATGGATATCTCCTCCTTTGTAACCGACCTTGTGTAACCCTAGCCTCCTCCGGTGTCTATATAAACCGGAGAGTTTTAGTCCGTAGGACAACATACAATCAGACCATAGGCTAGCTTCTAGGGTTTAGCCTCTCTGATCTCGTGGTAGATCAACTCTTGTACTACTCATATTATCAAGAATAATGAAGCAGGGCGTAGGGTTTTACCTCCATCAAGAGGGCCCGAACCTGGGTAAAACATCGTGCCCCCTGCCTCCTGTTACCATCCGCCTTAGACGCACAGTTCGGGACCCCCTACACGAGATCCGCCGGTTTTGACACCGAGAATGATTGATACCGTAATGACGAGAGGCCTCAAAAAATACTTCTCCTTAATCAGAAAAGAAAATCACAATCTTGAGCTATTAAGTTCCTAGACATGCTTTTCTGATATACCCGAAACAACCGTTATAATAATCACCCTGTTACGTGTAATGTTTGACAAACCCCCAAGTACCCATCTGGCATGAAGTTACTCAATACTCACATGATACCCAAAGTATACTTGATTGTTGTGACTTTTTTTTGCATGTTTTTGCGCATGGATTTCTTCATGTGAAATAGATCAAAATTCCATTCAACTCAATAATTTTTCCTGGCTGCCAAAAATGGGACCCGCCTGCAGAAATGAGACCCGCCTATCTGATAGAGTATTGGTGCATTGGCATACTTTCTCTCCCACGAGTGCCACCTAGGAAAATTATCATGTACTGTACCAAAGTCGTGTGTGAGACCTAAGTTCATCAATTATGTGTCATTTTCAGATATTTTCGTATTTTGAACATATGAAATGTCCATGATGGTCTCTAATGCGCTAAATGGTGTCAAAAAGATTCGACCCAAAAAATTAATGTGCCCAATTTTTTCTGAAAAAAAATCTAAAAAAACAAAAATATCCTTATATTCAATCTGGTAAAGTTCAAAACTTTTTGACAAACATAAAGAACTAGAAGGAAAATACACATTCAGGGACATTTTGAGTCAAATTTGGCAAAAAAATCTAAATTTCCAGAAAAATTTGAAACAATTTTAATAAATGCACACTACCATTATGTTTAATCTGGGAAAATTTCAAAATGTTTTTCCATATAGAAAAGAAACTAAGGAAAATACACATTCATTTTTGTGTCAAAGTTCGGGCAAAAAACTGTTTCCAGAAAAAACTGAAACAATTCTAAAAAATGCACAGTACAATATAAATGTTTTTCTACATAGAAATCGAATTAGAAGGGAACTACACATTCAGGGCCATTTTGCCAGCAACAATAGCACTAGATCGTTGCCGCTTGCGAGTTATGAAATATATATTCGAGCTGAGGATTATAATCTAGAATTTCTGTGTAAAAGATGGGTATTAAAATGTTTGAATCCATGTCAAACATCTTGCTTCACACTTTCACAGCAAAATGTAACAAGCACCTCCTTACACTACATGAAACATTGGACATACATCAGAGTGGAGTTTTAACCTTCATACAACCAAAATGATGCATGATTCTACTGTAACAGGTTTGACGCTCATAATTAAACACAATTTTCTTCTTCTTCCGCCTATATTATACTCCGGCATTCAGAACTTGAATGAAATCTGTAGGCCACCAGGAGCATGTCAAACAGATCGAGCTTGGGCACCGTGGTATCCACCGCCAGCAGGATGCATGATATTATCATAGCACAGGCTACAACCACCAATGTTTTGGGGATCACCTGCGGGTGTAAAATCATTTATTTTATTAAAAAAACACACACCCGCATGCAGAATTCATCAAGATAAATTTTGTGTGAACAAAGAGTGAAACTTGGATTATTGAACATATATACCTGGGTCAAGCTTAACACATGAAACACAAGATAGTTTTTTCGTCCCCACGATTTCCAGTTCAGCAAAGAAGTACTTGGGGACGAGATCAACGCAGGTGGTGGCTCCTTTTCGCTTAGCAAGGAAATTCGCATGGAACCAGATACCATTGAAGACAAAGACATGACTGCTCACTGCTTTAACCATCTCATGCTCATCCCCCTAACAAATTCACAAACATAAGAGGGCAATCCAAGGGTGCATATATGAATTAATGAGTAGCTAGGCACTTGGTACTGCATTATGAACTGTTAGATTTAGTCTGTGGAAGTCACCAACATAACAGGGCAGTTCAAGGGTGCAATAAAATTAATCTTATCATGAAAAACAAACTGGGAAAGGATAAGAAAAACGGAGAACTTGGGTAGGTTAAGAGGCAAAACACATTGCACACTTTGGAAGCAATTAAAGAGCATGATCACGGTTTACAAAGTCCAACTCACTGGGATATTCTTGGGGAACTTCTACAGAACATCAAGACAAGACTACGTGATAACCTTGTGATACCAGAGTCTAGAGAACTTGCAGGCTGTTCTAGCAATACTTACATGTACATAGGGCCAAACCAGACCTATTGAGCCTCATGCAAAAGACGCAGGCAGCACATCATACACAGTGAAGAAGCATTCTAGACCGCATGCTAGTTTCTTTATAATCATACACACCCATATCTGAAGCACTTGCAAGATCAAGTTTGTTCCAGTTTGACTTATTTTCACCGGTGGAAAACGGTACATTGACTTTCAAAGCACAAAGTAAAGAAAGCTGAAAAGTTGTCCCAATCTGATGAACTAAATGTTGAATGACTACCCTACCACTAAGTGGCACTATGCAATATTTATATACTTGAGTAGAATAGAGCAAACCTGATTCATGTTGTTGTAGTGTTCCAAAGCCACACGTGCACACGTCGGAGTTTGCCATGTTACATCATGCTTAATTTCTATCCTGAAAGAGCAGAAGTGTCAACATCATACAGATATCTTGCTTGCCTGTTTTCCATCAAACTAGTACTTACGAGTTAACACTGAATGGTATTATCACATACTCCTCCGTCCCAAAATAAGTGTCTCAATCTTAGTACAACTTTGCACTAAAGTTAGTACAAAGTTGAGACACTTATTTTGGGACTGAGGGAGTAGAACAGAAGCACTAAACCTCTAACAAATAGAAAGTCAAAAGGCGATAACTTACATCGACAAACAATTTTGGACCTCGATGCTATCACTAGTGAGAGGTTACAGCTCATACTTCTCAATGGAGAATCGAATGACAGGTGATAACTTCAGACAATTTTGGACCTAGATACTATACATCATACTTGTTGATGGAAAAATAAAGTAAATAGCAGGCAGGGAGCACATTAAACTGTGTCATAACCAGTGACCCTCAAAGACGGAGACACGATGAGAAAAGTATTGTAGTGCAAGGACTTGATGGTGAGATAACAGATAAGAGATGAAGGAAGCGATTGTAGGATTTCATGTTGCTTAAATATCCTAGGCACAAATGTCGAATTGTTGCACTTTAAAGGGGAACCCCCTAGCAGGGTATGCAGAAACAAGTAAACCAACTGTTCAAGAATACAGTAGATAGGTAAAAGACAGCATCTATCACCAGCATGCAGATCATATTTCTAGTTGTTGATTACATAGTTGAAACTATAACAATCCAATTAATACCAATTACTACTAACTGCTAATGTTGGTCTATTCAACAAAGTTAGTGGCAAGGGCAGGGGTCTGAAGCTTGGCTCATGTGGTCAGCATAACAGCAAAATCAATCATGTGACCAAACTTCACAGAAACGGTGCAGCATCACAGAAACGGTTCACTATATCCATCGATCAAATCAATCCAAAGCATGCAGCACATTATAGGGAGAATTAACAATTAAGCAAGGAAGTGATTGCGTTGCGGGTGTGGAGAGATTACCCGTTGTCGTAGCGGCTGGGGGCGGGCTTGCGGTTGCTGGTATCCGGGACGACGCGGTTGCGGAGTCTGTACGCGGTGCGATGCCAATTAGGGCGGACGGGGTGCTCGGGCTTGGGCGGAGGAGCCGGGGCCTCCACGCGGCGTGCGGGGGGAGGAGCCACGGCCACATCCTCCGAATCCCGATGGCCGTGAGGGGGCGAAGATGGTCGCGCAACCCTCGCAGCTCGACGCTTGGGCGGAGGAACGTGGCCCTCGGCGCGCTTGGGCCGGCGTGCCGGAGGCTCCGCCGCCTTCGCCTCCGGCCTGGACCGCTTGGATCTCCGGGGTTCGCCGGTGGCGCGCTCGTCATGGCGGCCAGTCATCTCGGCGACTCCGGTGGACGGTGATGTAACGGACAACGATCCAGAGCGGGGCCGGAGCGCCTAATGCCTCGCTCGTAGCGAGACCGAAGAAGGTCTCTCTGAAGGACCGCCCTCCTAGCCGCAAGTAATGTGCAGGCCCACCTTTCAGGTTAGTTCCTTTTTCTACGTTTCTTCATTCTTTGGTTTTCTGTCTTACTTTTGTCAATATTTTTCAATATATTCTTAACACATACTATAATCCAAAACTTAATTTACACTACCCAAAAAAATTAAAATCGAGATTTTGAAGAGTGTTAACGCAGTGCAAAAAACATTTACCGTAACTTAAAAAATGCTGGTAGCTTTCAAAACAATGTCTGTCACATTTAAAAAGTATTCACACGTTTCAAAAACATGTGCATGGAATTTCATGAACTTTTATACAATGTAGAGAAACGGTGGTGTAATTCAAACAATGTTAAGCGCGTATAATCTTTATCGGGATGTATAAAAAGAACGTGTGGTCTGTACGAAAAAAATAGACATCAAAACACATATTTAAAAATTTTAATCATGTATAATAAAAATGTTAAACCTGCATAAGAAATGTTTTTGATGTATACAAAAAATGTAGAGTGTGCATGGAAACAATAAACATCAAAACATAAATTTGAAAAATAATAATTTAACATGTATTAAGAAAGCTATTGACATTTACGAAATAATGTACAATGTGTAATAAAAATGTAGACCTGTGTTGAAAAAAGAAAAAAGAGAAAAAAACGAAGGGAAAAGAAAAGGGAAACAGGAAAACCAGAGAAAACCACTGCAAACAATAAAAAAATAAACAACGAAAGAAGAAAACCGAGAAAAAAATATGTTATTAGGAGAAAATGGAAGAAAAGAAAAAAATATTGGTGAAAACCGAGAAAGAAAAATATGAAAACTAGTAGAAAATATTTTTTAGTGATCATTTTTTTAAACGTGCAAACATTTTTAGGAGTCATGAAATTCTTTTGAAGTCATTAACATTTTTTAATATGTTATGAAGAAATTTTTCAAAACTACATGAAATTTGTTCACATTGCAAGGATATTTTCCAAAATTTCATGAAACCTACTCCCTCCGTTCGGAAATACTTGTCATCAACATGAATAAAAGGGGACGTATCTAGATGTATTTTAGTTCTAGATACATCCCTCTTTATTTTCGGATGGAGGGAGTATTTGTGAAATGTGACACATTTTCTTAAATATCATAAAAATATTTTTTAATGGTAGGACGTTTTGTGAAAATTACACGAAGAAAATTTTACATTTAAATATTTTTTAAATAACATGAACGTATTTTTAAACATGTGAACATTTTTAAAATTTCACGAGAATTTTTCAAAAATCATGCAAATATTTATTTATATTAAGCCCAACACGGCCTACGTGAGCTAAAGGTGGCTAAAGAAGACTGGGAGCGCTTTGTCTCTGCTTCAAGCGAGATGAAACAGGGGGTCACTTCTAGCGCTTCCTTAGGCCTTGCATACTGATAGATGCTTACAAAAATAAATCGATCTTTTCTAAAGCATCAATTTCTATTTCTACAAAAGCTGCGCCTTATTAAGTATCTACCCTCTATAAATAAACACCGATGCTTAAATAAACGTAGGTTTATCTCTCTAAGCACCTCTCCTAAGCGTATTGCATTGTATAAGGCCTTAATGGGTCGGCCCAGCGTAGGAGGAGCATTGGCTTTTGTTTTCCTTCCTTTTTTATTTTTATTGCTTTTACTTGCATTTCTAAAACGAATAATATTGTATGCTTATTTAAATTTTAAAAAATGTTCACCACTCATTAAAAAATGGTCATGCAGTGTTCAAAAAATGTTGCACAACCTTTAAAACTTTTGGTAGCATTCAAGAAAAAACGTTTGTGGCATTTAAAAGAAACTCATAGGCTTAAAAAATGTTTGTTACATTAAAAAAAATACAATGTAGAAAACTATTAGTGCATTTTTCAAAATATTTTATACCATTCAAAAATGTACCTGAGATCTAATAAAAATTTCAAGCGTTTCAAAAATACATTCATGGAATTTTTAAAAACCATTCATACAATGGGAAATATGCTTACATAGTTTAAAAAAATGTCCAACCTGTGTTTGAAATTTTTTTCAAGTTGTATTAAAAAAATTGAAAAATAATATTCATCATGTATCAGACCTGGCCAAACGTGCCAGCCCGGCCCGGCCAGTGCTAATCATGCCTGGCCCGGTACGGCCCGCCGTGGCACGTTTAATAGCCGGGCCATGCCGTGCTAGCCCACGGGTGTTGCTCCTTGGCCCAGGCACGAGCTGATTATTAAACGGGCTGGCCGATGCAAATAGAAAGAAGAAATAAAAAATAAAATCATTTTTCTATGTTTCTTTAATGATGAAAAGCGGTCCAAGCCGGTCATAAAATCTTCCAAAAACCACCCCTCCAGAAACTCATATTGGACCCGCTCATATGGCGATTGCCTACTGCGAGACGGAGGATATATTTATCCCCTAAAGAAGACTCTTCGTTAGTATAATTTGCACACCAGCCAGGCCCATGAATATATCTTTTAACTCACTGCTCTGCAGCGGCGGGGCTACAAAACAAAAGTTGGGCGGGCCAGAGAGCACAAAATAAGCCATGACATTCGACAACAGTGGCGAGCGTCGTGGCAGCCGGCGGCTGATGTGCGCAGTTGGGGCAGCCAGACCCTAAGCTCCTCCTCCGAATGCCTTTATCGAGGAACGATCGAACAAATGCTTTAGTTTTTTTTTGAGACACAAACGAATGCTTTAGTGAGACTGTTGCGTTCCTACTCCGCATGTAGGTATTGTGGGCTAGGCTCTATTAGAAATGCTCCAGCCATGTGCATGCCATGACCCATTGAGTCTTGCTGAAGCTCCGCCGGTGCTGCTCTGTAAGCTCAAGAATGTCCGGCACAACTGTATAACGCAAATAACATACTCCTTACGTTTCAAAAATGATTCAACTTTATATTAATTTTAAAACGAAGGAAGTATGAAAGAAGGGCCAGTCAAAGCCCACGGGTAAACACGCCGTAGCGTTACTCTCCGGCAACGCACCCTGAGTAGAGTCCGGTGGAGGCCACTGGAGCAAAAGTAAAAAAAACCCAGTGAACCGTAACTATGAGCCGGTGGTCAAGCATACAGAAAGTTTATCCCAAAAAAAATTTCTTTCTGAGAGAGAGCTTTTTTTTGCGGGTGCTTTCTGAGAGAGAGCTAGCTGCATGTCGAGCCTGATTCATGCTTGAACGAAACGAACAATAATTCTTGCAGCAAAAGGCAAGCAAGATAACAATCTGCACCTACACGACACTGAATGCAGGAGCGAGCGGTGTTACGACTTACGAACGTACGCCACTAGTCCAGCCGTTTTTTTTCATTTCAAAATTTACGTGTCGTTACACGCGTGCGAATCAACCTGTATGCAAAAGATGCGAATCAACCTGTATTCGTGTAGCTGCCGACAAACGACGCATGTATGCAAAAGATGTGGGCATATTTAATACCAAATCTTACCTACATTCTGTATTCATATACAAAAGCTGCGTCTCCCTACTTTTTATACGGCTACTACACTAGTATACTTTACGTGTCATTGCACACACAAATCTGCATTCGGTCATGATCTCAACTTATCATTCTTTTTTGCCAGATAAGCTCTCAACTAATTACGGCAATGCACGCACCCCCCCCCCCCCAAAAAAACTAATAAGGGCAATGCACGTATACAAAAGAGAACTTTATGAACTATTCCCTACTGTCAAAAAAAACATTCTTATATTATGTGATGGAGTAGCATACATAATACACCAATACATGCATGATAGTGGAAATTAAAGCCAGGTCGCATCACAACTAGAAGAACAATACCGGTAAGGCGGTAAGTAGACATGGGGAGCAAAATACACGTACGTACCAGATGGCCCGCCGCGGACTAGGTTTTTTTTATCCTTCTTTCATATGATTATGATATAATACGAGTTAGTAAAAAGATATCATATCTAACGGCGTGGAAACAAACCCAAACGGCACATTTTCAGGCTATATATATTTCAAAAAGTGGACAATTTGTAAGAATTCATCTATAAATATGAAATTGTGGCATAGGGTCTCCGTCTTTCATACTTTCAACTTTGTTGGAGAGTATAGGTTAGCACTTTTTTGGAGGGGATACGGATTACACGAACTATATCGGTATTGGATTATGTGCGCTTGTGTTCCAACTTATCGATATATATCCGGGAAACATACACAAAGTAGATGATTCCAGATATACGACAACCCCTCGAATAGGCTGCCACAACACAAGCCACCAGCCCGGAGCAGCCGCCAGAACCTGCAGCCACATCGAGCAGGCCCTATAAAAGCCTTCGTTGCAGCCACACCTCTCCGACTAGCCACCATCGCCGCCTCCCTCACTAGTTAGGTGTCGTCGACCGCTCACCCTGCTCCGAATGAATGTGCATTAAGTTGCCCTGTACCCAACCGCGACCATATCCACATGAGACACATTTGCGTATGGGCAACCGTGTGGACATATGCCCAATTGCAAAAAATTATGTTTGATGTGACAAGTCACATCATAAACAACAATTTTTTGGGAACACGCAAAAGATTTGTGCATCATTATATTAACAAAGGGCTATGATACTCGTGTGCGATGTGCATTACGTCACCCACAAGTGTTTTTTACTATAGCTCATCACAAACGGTTGTCTTTTGTCGACCGTATGCGGTCAATGAATCACATATTGTTCTGGTCTAATCGGGTGTGATAAGAGGTGTTAAATGACTTAATATGTATTATAAGTGATGATAAATATGATTCTATTTGATGAACTTAGTGCCATATTCTTTATGTCACAGGAACAAATAACAAACAATATAATTCCCACAAAAACTAATTAACGACCAAAGATTCGTCTTAGTGTCACTAAAAAAGATATTTGTCTTAATGAATTAAAATATATCTTGCATTTTGGGAGAGAGGCCACATTTTGGGAACGGATGGTATGGAAAGCATAGCACAAATTAACAAAACTAGGGCATGTACAATAATGACATATGGATACAGATGTCACATGACAAAAAGTAGTTTGAGGCATTTACATTGATTTTTTCTCCCCAATGCAAGCCACCACTAGTGGGCCTCATCAAAAAGTAGAAAATAAAGACTTTCACTAGACATGCATCTCTACTTTTTACTTCAACCTTTTTCAGCTTTATGCATCGGACCACACTTTTTATCTCTCTAAGCACCCATCTCCCGCAGAGGATCCCGTTGCTTCATCCAAACCTACTTTTCCTGATATCCGATCCTACGTGGTCTACGGGGCATCATCCTGAGGCCATGCATTGTACATGCCCTAAAAGAGGCACGATAGATAAGCAACAGAGGATCGAGTCGATGACACGTGCATACATTAATTAGCTTTGCCACATCATATTTGAAGATTCTGTCTACATTAGTATATGCAAACGTTACCGGACAAATATGCTACGGGAATGTCACAAGCATCACGGATACAACTTTATTATATATATATACTATTCAGAGTGTAGCAAAGGGGCAGTACGAGTTGCTTCTGGACATCACTTTTACGAGTATTTAACAAAAAACTACCACAATTCGTGAAACCGTACATACAAACCACTACTTTACAAATTTATGCCAAAAACTACCATTTTCTTACTAATTCTTGACTAAAAACTACAAGTCTGAAAAGAGCCCGATTCAACTCGTTTAAACGCGTTTTGACTAGTTGGGCCACACATAAGCGGGCTAAAAAAGCAATCAGGTCCTTAGTTTTTTTTAAATAGCATAAGCGGGCATGGAGCAACGGCGGCCGCAAGTAGCACCGACAGCGAGCGGCGGCATGCATCGACGGTGGCTAGCTAGCTCTGGCCGCGGTGCGTCCGTGAGTTGGCCGCAGTGCGTGGAAGAGCTAGCTCCGCCGACCCAAGGAGCAGCAGCGGAGGCAACAGTCGCCGCCCGTCCGAGAGCACCAGCAAGGAGTAAAACGTGGCCAGTGGAGGACCGGACACCAGCAGCGGCTGGCCGCGGCCGGCGCTAGAGTGCGGGCCTCGAGGCGCTGCTCGACGACGGCGGCCATGTCCACCACGGAGAGCACCATGAACGAGCTCGGATGCGTGCTATGGCCGCCGCCAAACACGGTCGGCGTAAAGGGACTCGATTGCTTTTTTTCAAAATTAACAGGGATCTGATTGCTTTTTGGCGAAACTTACGCGGACTAGATTGCCTTTTTTAGGGAGATATAGAAGGAGCAAGAAGATAGACACTGGCGTGTGGGCCCAACTAGTCAGAAACGCGTTTAAACGAGTTGAATCGGGCTCTTTTCAGACTTGGTAGTTTTTAGTCAAGGATTAGTGAGAAAATGATAGTTTTCGGCACAAATTTGTAAAATGGTAGTTTGTAGGTATCATTTCACGAATTGTAGTAGTTTTTTTTGGCTAAATACTCCACTTTTGCAAACATTTATTTTCAAAAGCTGCACAGTATACTATATATTGCTGGAGTATATTGATACAGAATACATGGTCTAATTAACCCTCTATGATGACCCGTATAGCCATACATACATGCCACTCCCTTCGCCCCATAATATAAGTGCGTTTTTGACACTACAGTAAAATAAAAAAACATTCTTATATTATGAGACGGAGGGAGTAGATGGCAGTGCCGTCTCATTCTTCATGTTCAGTTTTCTCAAGTGGGGCTGGGATTATTAGTTGTCAATTCTGTAGTATTAGAACATGACTGTATGCACCAGCTAGCTGTATGTATTGCTCAGTCTACCGTATATTTCTTATGGACAAGTTAGGCAGCACATATATCCAGCCATATATAATATCTATTGGTACAAAATGACAGAGCGGATTCCAAAAAAAATGCATTATACAGGCAGGGTCCACCGATCTTCCTGCTCACAGCCAATGATCAACAGGACATGCATGCTTCAATTGATTAATCCCATTGATATATACCTCTACACGCTAGGTGTTCATTGGATTGGATATATCACAGATGATACGTGTATCCAGTTAACATCATTGATTTGCAATTTTCGTTGGTAGCTTACCAAGCAGATCGCTTGGTGTCTCCAGTTAACAACTGTACTGTACATGCATATCTATGCTACTATATATACAACTGTAGTACACTATTCGTGCATACATGCGTTGGCATGCACATCACGATCGAATCTGCAAACTAGCATGGATGAACATGTGCATGTTTGGTAGTACAGTCTACAAAACAATGTACTGTAGTATATCGTACGTATCATCTCCATCCTATATCGCAAATCGATCAATCATTTCGCGATCATGTATTGTATGCAGATCGAGTCAACATCGGGACCAGTGCTTCATGATGTGCCCTAAGATTCCACAAATATCAGTCGACGTCCGATTCCTATGCGAGAAAGTTAAAAGAAATAAAGGAAAAGGGACATCTCGTGAAGTTGTGATCAATATACATATAAACATGCGTTTGTGTATCGGTGGTCGTCCTATGAAGATACAATCGAAGGAGAAGAAGCGAAGGTAGCAATTATAGCCTTATAGGTTGGTTGCTTGATCAGAAAAGCAAAGGCATGGTCCTGCGCTGCCTACCTTTCTGCGACCACAAAACTACCACAAAAAGTAGGTCCATCTTCTATTCCATTCGTTTCTAAATATAAGCAATATAAACTATACATGAAGCAACATGAGTGAATCAACACTCTAAAATGCATCTATATACATCTGTATGGAGTCTGTATTGAAACCTCTAAAAGGCTTACATTTAGAAACAGAGGAAGTACAAGTCATCTTATGAACACCGCCAAAACATTTAGGTCTCCTTTGATTCAAAGGAATTCTTTAGGATTTTTGGAGGATTGAAATCCTTAGGAATTTTTCCTATGTCGTCCCTTTGATTTATAAGATTGGATCCCATAGGAATTTATCCTATGGAATCTTTTGTACTATATTTCATAGGAAATATAACATCCACTCCAACCTCTTTTTATAATTTCTTTGTTTTTCATGTGGCATCAAACACTCTTTGCTAATCCTATAGGATTCAAGTTGACATGCCACTGTAATCCTATACTTTTCCTATTCCTACATTTTCAAAATCTTGTGAATCAAAGAGGCCCAATATTCCACTAGAAGGGTAGTAAGCAACCTTTGAGTTAATTCACTAGCGTTTTCCTCATCCAAATAATTCACTAGGTAGGTGACCTGTATTCCTTGTGCAGTGTCATTGAAGGGGTTATATTCCGTACATACTAATGGGTGAAGACATGTGTGGTGGTTGATCGGACTATCTTATGTTTATTTCTTCTAGGCCATCTAAGAGAAAAGGCAAAAACCATGTTATGCAATAGATTCTCTCTCAACGTTATCTCTAACATTTTATGTTTGCATGCTCTAAATATTTCTTCTAGGTCATCTAGAAAGAGAGAGAGAGAGAGAGAGAGAGAGAGAGAGAGAGAGACAGAGAGAGAGTAGGTGACGGCGGGTACCCCCATCGCCGGCTAGTGCCTCATCTCCAATGGCGATGGCAACAGAGCACAAAGGATTCAAGGGATGCTGCTGTTCTGATCCTGAGCTCACATGAGTTCGGGCGAACAATAAAATAAAAATGAAACAAAATTGAAAAAATTCTGATTTTTGTGTGTGTGAAACTTTGACAAATGTTTTCATAGCTTGTAAAATTTCATCACCGTATGACATTCGTCGAAAATGTGGCAAAAAAATTGATACTCGAAAACGTTGTTTTCAAACGCATTTTGGAGCATCGTTTTTTGCCACATTTTACATGAATGTCATTTGATGCTGAAATTTCACAATCTATGAAAAGATTTGTCAAAGTTTCACATAAAAATGGGAATTTTTGAACTTTTTTTCATTTTACTGTTCACCCGAGCTCATGCGAGCTCGGGATTAGAACATCATTTTCGGATTCAAGTTTCTTTTTCCTCCACCAAACCTCTCGGTTCGTACTTGGAGAAAAATTAAAGCTGTGTGACTAATGGGCCTCACTCGGCCTAGAACGAGTGATCATCGCCATGTCTCTTCCTGGGCCTAGTTTGGATGAAGATTAGTGGTTTCGGCTAGTGGGCTATACTCCATCCTTCCCAAAATATAAGGCGCCGTATTGACTTTTTTGGTCTTCATCGTACAACTTTGACTATAATTTTCACTTATTGTATCTCTATAATTATTGTAAAGACACATGCAATAGAATTGTTTATTGATACATGTTCAATCCAAATGTTTTGGTATACATTAATGGTCAAAGTCATGTGTAAAAAAACTGTGCAAAGTCAAGCGTGCCTTATATTTCGGGAAGGAGGGAGTACAAACTAATGAAGCCGTTTCACCAGTTTTTGTGCTTATACGAAACTGTGCATTGCTAAACCAACCAGATTTTGTTTTTGAGCAAAAAACGAAAAACCCAACCAGATGTACTGGGTCGGGCCACACTGCGCAACATGGGGGAGTGTCTCGCGCTGGCTTTGTTCGTTCAGTCGGTGGTTTTCACAGGTGGATAGACTAGCATGGTGTCTGTTTTTTTTTTATTTTTCTATTTTCTTCAGCTCTTTCTATTCTTTCTAAGTTTTCCTTTTTCCATCGTTTTTTTACAGATTTTCTTTCAAGTTCCATTTCTTCTTATATTCATATTGTACTTACTTTTCTAATTTTGTTTTCTTTTATTATTAGTATTTGGTTTCTTTTTCCATTTTTATATTTTCCATTTTCAAATTTTCGATTTGGTTTGGATGAATTATTTGGCCAAACACACATATATAATTTATAGTTATTTTAATATATTATCATTTCTCAAATACATGTTTCAGATTTTTAATATATGCTAAACAATACATGACATTTTTTTAAGACGGTTCAAACATTTTTTAAAACTATGTTGAAGAAATTGAAATGCATGATCAACATTTTTTAATATTTTAAATAAATTTAAACATTTCCTAATAAACATTGAGTGTTTTAAATATATGGTAGACATTTTTCATATAACTTGTATATATTACAGATAAGAGTTGGACATTTTTTTAATACATGATAAACAATTTTATAATATGACAGATATTTTATTGTTACACAGCAGACATTTTTTATGTACTTGATGAATATTTTTTTACATACATGATGAGAATTTTAAAAAACCTGCAAACATTTGTTTATTACACGATGAGCCATATTTGAGAACACGGCGGATAGTTTTCAATGCGCGATGAACATTTTCTAATACATAATAATTCTATTAATATATAAAACCCATTATTAATGAATGAAAAAAAATTAATACATGATAATATTTTTAATATCCAATGCATTTTTAAGTGCATGTAGAAAAAATCAATACATGCTGAACATGTTTCCTAAACACGGTGATCTAATACCCAATAAATATTATTTATTATAGGTTGAACCTCTTATATAATTATTAAATAAGTTCATCAAACATATTTTTTTAGCATATATATAAGGGGACAAAAATGAAATTCGAAATAAAATAAAATGACCAACGTCATTGGCGAGCGAGCGATGTAGACCGAGGGTTGTAGGCATTGCCGCTACGCTGAGCCAGACCCATGTACCTCGAGTTGTGGGAGATCTAATCGTCTTGCTCACATGAAGCGATGTATAGACGCACCCGAGACAAAGCTCTCAGTGTTGCACACTTGCACCTCCCTAAGAGCAACATCGGAAAATGGCTGATGGCCCAAACTACTGAGATAAGCTAAAGAAGACTTTGCTCTTATAATCATATGGATGCTGGCCAAGGCCATGAAGATACTTGTAGCTCGGCTCAGTAAGTTTTTCAGGAGATGAGAGGCTCAAGTTCCACGGGCAGCCTCAATAATTTTCGCCAGTTTCCCTCGTTTGTGGCCGCCGTGCTAGGAGGTGAGGGGTTCCTTATAGTGTAGGGTCAAGCCGTTGTGTGCCCAATCTTTCACAATTTGAAGGTGGATTGAGAGAAATACTCAAGAACACAAGGAAGCACAAGAACAATTGCTTAAGTGTTGGGAAACGTAGCAGAAATTCAAAATTTTCTACGCATCACCAAGATCAATCTATGGAGTAATCTAGCAACGAGGGGAAGGAGAGTGCATCTACATACCCTTGTAAATCGCTAAGCGGAAGCGTTCAAGTGAACGGGGTTGATGGAGTCGTACTCGTCGTGATCCAAATCACCGATGATCCTAGTGCCGAACGGACGGCACCTCCATGTTCAACACACGTACAGCCCGGTGACGTCTCCTACGCCTTGATCCAGTAAGGGGAGAAGGAGAGGTTGGGGAACACTCCGTCCAGCAGCAGCACGACGACGTGGTGGTGGTGGAGGAGCGTGGTACTCCAGCAGGGCTTCGCCAAGCACCGCAAGAGACGAGGAGGGAGAGGGGTAGGGCTACGCCAAGAAGGAGATGTTCTCGTGTGTATGGCAGCCCAAAACCTCAAGTATATATAGGGGAGGGGAGGGGCTGCGCCCCCACCTAGGTTTCCACCCCTAGGGGTGGCGGCCAGCCCTAGATCCCATCTAGGGGGGCGACCAAGGGGGGAGAGAGGGGGGCGCACCACTAGGTGGGCCTTAGGCCCATCTGAGCCTAGGGGTTCCCCCTTTTCCCTTCTCTCTTCGCCTTGGGCCCTGGTGGGGGCGCACCAGCCCACCTGGGGCTGGTCCCCTCTCACACTTGGCCCACGCAACCCTCTGGGGCAGGTAGCCCCACCTGGTGGACCCCCGGGACCCTCCCGGTGGTCCCGGTACGTTACCGATAGCACCTGAAACTTTTCCGGTGACCAAAACAGGACTTTCCATATATAAATCTTTACCTCCGGATCATTCCGGAACTCCTCGTGACATCCGGGATCTCATCCGGGACTCCGAACAACATTCGGTAACCACGTATATCTATTCCCTATAACCCTAGCGTCATCGAACCTTAAGTGTGTAGACCCTACGGGTTCGGGAGTCATGCAGACATGGCCGAGACAACTCTCCGGTCAATAACCAACAGCGGGATCTGGATACCCATGTTGGCTCCCACATGTTCCACGATGATTTCATCGGATGAACCACGATGTCAAGGACTTAATCAATCCCGTATACAATTCCCTTTGTCTAGCGGTACGATACTTGCCCGAGATTCGATCGTCGGTATCCCGATACCTTGTTCAATCTCGTTATCGGCAAGTCTCTTTACTCGTTCCGTAACACATCATCCCGTGATCAACTCCTTGATCACATTGTGCACATTATGATGATGTCCTACCGAGTGGGCCCAGAGATACCTCTCCGTTTATACGGAGTGACAAATCCCAGTCGCGATTCGTGCCAACCCAACAGACACTTTCGGAGATACCTGTAGTGTACCTTTATAGCCACCTAGTTACGTTGTGACGTTTGGCAAACCCAAAGCACTCCTACGGTATCCGGGAGTTGCACAATCTCATGGTCTAAGGAAATGATACTTGACATTAGAAAAGCTTTAGCAAACGAATTACACGATCTTTGTGCTAGGCTTAGGATTGGGTCTTGTCCATCACATCATTCTCCTAATGATGTGATCCCGTTATCAACGACATCCAATGTCCATGGTCAAGAAACCGTAACCATCTATTGATCAACGAGCTAGTCAACTAGAGGCTTACTAGGGACATGTTGTTGTCTATGTATCCACACATGTATCTGAGTTTCCTATCAATACAATTCTAGCATGGATAATAAACGATTATCATGAACAAGGAAATATAATAATAACCAATTTATTATTGCCTCTAGGGCATATTTCCAACAGTCTCCCACTTGCACCAGAGTCAATAATCTAGTTCACATGGCCATGTGATTAACACTCACAGGTCACATCGCCATGTGACCAACATCCAAGAGTCTACTAGACTCAATGATCTAGTTCACATCACTATGTGATAAACACTCAAACAGTTCTGGGTTTGATCATGTTATGCTTGTGAGAGAGGTTGTAGTCAACTTGTCTTGCCATATTCAGATCCCTATGTATTTCGCAAAACTTTATGTCATATCGTAGATGCTGCTACCACGTTCCACTTGGAGCTATTCCAAATTGTTGCTCCATTATACGTATCCGGTATCTCTACTCAGAGCTATCCGGATAGGTGTTAAGCTTGCATCGACGTAACTCTTTATGTCGAACTCTTTATCACCTCCATAACCGAGAAACATTTCCTTATTCCTCTAAGGATAATTTTGACCGCTATCTGGTGATCTACTCCTAGATCACCTTTGTACCGTATTGCCAGACATGTGGCAAGGCACACATCAGGTGCGGTACTCAGCATGGCATACCGTATAGAGCCTATGACAAGAGCATAGGGGATGACCTTCGTCCTTCCTCTTTCTTCTGCCGTGGTCAAGCTTTGAGTCTTACTCAACTTCACACCTTACAACTCAGGTAAGAACCCCTTCTTTGACTGATCTATTTTGAACTCCTTCAAAAACATGTCAAGGTGTGCGTTCTTTGAAAGTACCATCAGGCATCTTGATCTATCTCTATAGATCTTGATGCCAAATATGTAAGCAGCTTTATCCAGGTCTTCCTTTGAAAAAATACTCTTCAAACAACCATTTATGCTTTCTAGAAATTCTACATTATTTCGAATCAACAATATGTCATCCACATATGCTTATCAGAAATGTTGTAGTGCTTCCACTCACTTTCTTGTAAATACAAGTTTCTAGCAAACATTGTATAAACCTAAAAGCTTTGATCACTCCATCAAAACATATATTCTGATTCCGAGATGCCTGCTCTAGTCCATAGAAGGATTGTTGGAGCTAGCATACCTTTTAGCATTCTTAGGATTGACAAAACCTTTTATTGTATCACATACAACTTTTTCTTACGAAAACTGGTAAGAAAACTTGCTTTGACATCCATCTGTTAGATTTCATAATCGAAGAATACAGCTAATGCTAACATGATTCTGACGGACTTAAGCATCGCTACGGGTGAGAAATTCTCATTGTAGTCAACTCCTTGAACTTGTGAAAAGACTCTTTCCCACAAGTCGAGCTTCATAGACGGTAACATTACCGCCCACGTCCGTCTTCTTCTTAAAGACCCATTTATCTCAATGGCTTGCCGATCATCGGTCAAGTCCACCAAAGTCCATACTTTGTTCTGATATATGGATCCTATCTCGGATTTCATGGCTTCTAACCATTTGTCGAAATACGGGCCCACCATCGCTTCTCCATAGCTCGTAGGTTCATTGTTGTCTAACAACATGATATCTAAGACAGGATTACCATACCACTTAGGAGTAGTACATATCCTTGTCGACCTACGAGGTTCGATAGCAACTTGATCTGAAGCTTTATGCACTATCATTCACTTCCTATTCAACAGATGTAGGCTCCACAGAAAACATCTTTCTGTGTTGCATCATTCTCTAGTTGAAATAAAGGTTCAACAACCTCATCAAGTTCTATCTTCCTCCCACTCAATTCTTTAGAGAGAAACTCCTTCTCGAGAAAGGACCCATTCTTAGCGACAAACAATTTGCCCTCGGATCTGAGATAGAAGGTATACCCAACTGTCACCTTTGGGTATCCTATGAAGATGTGTTTGTCCGCTTTGGGTTCGAGCTTCTCCGGCTGAAGCCTTAAGCATCGCAGCCCCAAACATTAAGAAACGACAACTTTGGTTTCTTGCCAAACCAATGTTCATACGACGTCATCTCAACGAACTTAGATGGTGTCCTATCTAAAGTGAATGCAGCTGTCTCTAACGCATAACCTCAAAATGAAAGCGGTAGATCGGTAAGAGACATCATAGATCACACCATATCTCATAAGGTTCGATTACGACGTCCGGACACACCATTACCCTGTGGTGTTCCAGGTGGCTTCAACTGTGAAACAATACCACAATGTCTTAAGTGTTTGCCAAACTCATAACTCAAAAATTCTCATTGATCAGATCGTAGGAATTTGATCTTCTTGTTATGATGATTCTTAACTTCACTCTGAAATCGCTTGAACTTTTCAAACGTTTCAGACTTGTGCTTCATTAAGTAAATATACCTATATCTACTCAAATCGTCAGTGAAGATGAGAAAATAGCGATATCCACCGCACGCTTCAATTCTCATTGGATCACACGCATCAGCATGTATGATTTCCAACAAGTCACTTGCCCGTTTCATTGTACCTGAAAACGGGGTCTTAGTCATCCTGCCCATGAGGCATGGCTTGCATGCGTCAAGAGATTCAAAATCAAGTGACTCCAAACATCCATCGATATAGAGTTTCTTCATGCATCTTACGCCAATATGACCTAAGCGGCAGTGCCACAAGAAAGTGGTACTATCATTATTAACTCTACATCCTTTGGCGTGAACATGTGTATTACCATGACCGAGATTCAATGAACCATTCACATAGGGTGCATGACCATGAAAGGTATTATTCATGTAAACAGAATAACCATTATTCTCTAATTTAAATGAATAACCGTATTGCAATGAACATGATCTAATCATATTCATGCTCAACGTAGACACCTGATAACATTTATCTAGGTTCAATACTAATCCCAAAGGCAGATGGAGCGTGCGATGGTGATCTCATCAACTTTGGAAACACTTCCAACACACATCGTCACCTCGCCCTTAGCCAGTCTCCGTTTAGTCCGTAGCTTTTGCTTCAAGTCACCAATAATAGTAACTGAACCGGTATCCAATACCCAGGTGCTACCAGGAGTACTAGTGAGGTACACACTAATAACACGTATATACTTTGAAGTTGCCAGCCTTCTTATCTACCATGCATTTGGGGTAATTCCGCTACCAGTGACCGTTCCCCTTACAATAGAAGCACTTATTCTCGGGTTTGGGTTCAACCTTGGGTTCCTTCACTGGAGCGGTAACTGGTTTGCCATCCATGAAGTTTCCCTTCTAGCCCTTGCCCTTCTTGAAACCAGTGGTCTTGTTAAACCATCAACACTTGATACTCCTTCTTGATTTCTACCTTTTGCGGTCTTAAGCACCGCGAACAGCTCCGGGATAAACTCCATCCCTTGCATGTCATAGTTCATTACAAAGATCTAGTAGCTTAGTGTTAGTGGCTAGAGAACTCTATCAATCACTATCTTATCTGGAAGTTTAACTCCCACTTGATTTAAGTGATTGTAGCACCCAGACATTCTGAGCACATGCTCACTAGCTGAGCTATTCTCCTCCATCTTGTTGGCAAAAGAACTTGTCAGAGGTCTCACACCTCTCAACACGGGCATGAGCCTGAAATCCCAATTTCAGCTCTTGGAACATCTCATATGTCTTATGGCGTTCAAAACGTCATTGGAATCCCGATTCTAAGCCGTAAAGTATGGTGCACTAAACTATCAAGTAGTCATCAGGACGTGTCTGTTAGGTGTTCATAACATCCACAGACGACGTTGTAGGGGTTTGCACATCAAGCGGTGCATCGAAGACGTAAGCCTTCTGTGTAGTAGTGAGGACACTCCTCGGACTACGGACCTAGTCCGCATCATTGCTTACAATATCTTTCAACTCGATCTTTTTCTAGGAACGTATTGAAATAGGGAGCTACGACGTGAGCTATTTATCTACAACATATTTGCGAAGACAATTTAGACTATGTTCATGATAATTGGGTTCATCTAATCAAATTATTTAATGAACTCCCACTCAGATAGACATCCCTCTAGTCATCTAAGTGAAACATGATCCGAATCGACTAGGCCGTGTCCGATCATCACGTGAGACGGACTAGTCAACATCGGTGAACATCTTCATGTTGATCGTATCTTCTATACGACTCATGCTCGACCTTTCGGTCTTCCGTGATCCGAGGCCATGTCTGTACATGCTAGGCTCGTCAAGTCAACCTAAGTGTTTTTGCTGTGTAAATCTGGCTTACACCCGTTGTATTCGAACGTTAGAATCTATCACACCCGATCATCACGTGGTGCTTTGAAACAATGAACCTTCTCAACGGTGCACAGTTAGGGGGAACACCTTTCTTGAAATTTTAGTGAGGGATCATCTTATTTAAGCTACCGTCGTTCTAAGCAAATAAGATGTAAAACATGATAAACATCACATGCAATCAAATAGTGACATGATATGGCCAATATCATTTTGCTCCTTTTGATCTCCATCTTCGGGGCTCCATGATCATCGTTGTCACCGGCATGATACCATGATCTCCATCATCATGATCTCCATCATCGTGTCTTCTTGAAGTTGTCTCGTCATCTATTACTTCTACTACTATGGCTAACGCCTTAGCAATAAAGTAAAGTAATTACATGACGTTTATGTTGACACGCAGGTCATAAATAAATTAAGACAACTCCTATGGCTCCTGCCGGTTGTCATACTCATCGACATGCAAGTCGTGATTCCTATTACAAGAACATGATCAATCTCATACATCACATATATCATTCATCACATCCTTTTGGCCATATCACATCACAAGGCATATTGTAAGTGCATCTAGTGCCACCCCTAGTTGGTTTTGGAGTATTGGAGACAAACCTAGTTGAGGGACTAATGTGTTTGTGAGAATTGCAGGATAACACAGGTAGAAGTCCCTCATTGATTCAGTTTTCCTACCAGAGATGACCCCTAAAAATGTATGAAGACATTGAAGTCAAATGTGGTATATGAAGATATTCACATTGAAGACTATGACAAGAGAAGACACCACATGAAGCCTATGGAGCTCGAAGACTTAGATCTTTCATAGTTCTCTTTCTTCTGTGTTGAGTCATAGGAACCACCGTACTGTTAAGTGGGGTCCAAGAGAACCAGTCAGAATGACTGAAGTGATGCTTAAACAAAACCTATGTCTTTGAGTGAAGACTTTGAGAGCGAATCTTGTCCAGAGTCGGGCAAGTCAGCTTTGCTTGAAGCCCAAGTAAAGTTGCCGTGTGATTTTGAAATCTGACCGTTGGAACACGTGTCAGTTCCTTAGTGACCCAGGGTCATTTCGGACAAATCAGGTCGGGTTGCCAAGTGGCTATAAATAGCCCACCTCCTACAACCATAAACGGTTGGCTGATCAGATTCAGAGTACGGCTTTTGTCGTTTGAGAGCAACCCACCTCGAAGCCTTTGAGAGAGAATTCCTTGCGAGGATAAAGCCCTAACCACCCAGAGCCAAAGAGAATTAGGCATCACTTAAGTCTTCTTGTCTGTGTGATCTGAAGACTTATTACACTTGAGGACTGTGCGATCCTCCAGCCGGTTAGGCGTCGCGTTCTGAGCTTCCAAGAGACATTGTGGATTGCCAGTGAACAAAGTCTGTGAAGGTTTGGGAGTCTACCTTGAAGACTTACCAGAGTGATTGGGTGAGGTCTATGTGACCTTAGCTCAAGGAGAATACGGTGAGGACTGGGTGTCCGGGACTGTGTGTTCCTAAGGTTTAAATACCTAGCCGCCCTAACCAGACGTACAGTTGTCACAGCAACTGGAACTGGTCCAACAAATCATTGTCTTCAGCGAGTCACTGGTTTCATCTTCCCTTCCCTTTACTTACTGTTACTCCTTGTTAAGTCATTGTATGTTCGCACTATCTTTTGTCTTCACTGAGTGACTGCGTGTTCTGTGTGGCTTCACAATATCTTCCTACCTGATCCTTACTACATTGCTGCTATTAGTCATTGTGCTTTCACTCTATTGAATACTTGACTATGGCTTGCCTAGTGTAGTCTACCTTCCGCTGCAGGGTAATAGGTTTATTTCTATCGTTTGTCTTTATAACTTCCACGTTTTGAAGACTTTCATTAAAATCGCCTATTCACCCCCTCTAGTCGATATAACGCACTTTCAATTGGTATCAGAGCGAGGTGCTCCCTTGTTCTGTGTGATTCGGTTTAACCACCTGGAGTTTTAGCTATGTCGACTGCAGGGATAATTAAAGTCTCCGCTGCGTGCCCCGTCTTCGATAGAATTGAATATCCATATTGGAAGAATAAGATGCGCATGCATCTTGAAGCCATTGACGTCGACCTATGGTATGTCGTCAAGAACGGCGTTCCCAAGGCTGGAGAAGGTGTCACTACTGCTGATGTCAAGAAGTTCGTTCAACTGGACTCTACTGCCAAGAATATCATTTGTGGTCATCTGACCAAAGGACAGTATGGCCGTGTGAGTGCTTTGGAAACATCTAAGCTGGTCTGGGACTGGCTCTCCAAGGTCAATGAAGGCATCTCAACCCATAGAGATCAGAGAATCAGTGTCCTTCGCAACCTCTTCAACCGCTTCAAGCGAAATGACAATGAGAATGTCCAGCTCACATTTGACCAACTCACTGACATCACAAATGAGCTTCAAGCCCTCGGCACTACTGAGATCACCAAACATGAAGTCGTCAAGACACTACTGAGATCACTTGATAGTTCGTTTGACACCCTAGCCCTGATGATTCAAGAACGTCCTGATTTCAAGACACTCGATCCGTCTGACATACTTGAGAGGCTCAACACACATGAGTTTCAGCTTTCTGAGAAAAGAGATATCTATAGTCCAAACTATGGGCGAACTCGTGCCTTGAAGGCAAAAGTGGTCTCCTCATCTGAAGAAGAATCTGATAGCAGTTCGGATGATCCTGAAGACATTGGAAGGGAACTTGCTATGCTTGTGAAGAAGTTCTAGAAATTCAGCAAGAAGAAAAGTTTCAGAAAGTCTTCCCGATCAAGCTCAAGGAATGATGAAGCTTCTGCTCACGACTACAAGAAGAAAACATGTCACAAGTGTAAGAAATCTGGCCACTTCATCTCTGTGTGTCCGCAGTGGGACAGTGAGAACAAAAAGAAGAAGAAGAGTAAGGAATATGACTCTGACGACAAGAAGAAGAAGAAGAAATACTCAAAGTCTTCTTCCAAGTCTTCCTCAAAGTCTTCATCACACAAGAAGAGCTCATCTGGCAAGGCACGTGCGTTTGTTGGCAAGGAAATGGATTCAGAGGAGGAATCCGCTTCTGAGGAGCGGAGGTGGAGTCTGAGGAGGAGTCCGATTCAGGCGTCGCAAGTCTGGCTACAGCATACGTTGCCAAGTCCATCTTCAACACTGAAGACAATGACTTCATCACCGACACCGATGCAAATGACAAGGACTACTCCGCTTCTACCTACTGCTTCATGGCACGCGGTGCCAAGGTAAACACACGCACTACTCACTATCAAACATCTAGTGACGATGACTCTGATTGTGGTTCAAAACCCAGCTACAAAACACTTGCTAAAATTGCAACTGAACAACAGAAAGCTATGGAACATATTCAAAAACTGTTAGACAGAAGCGATGATCTGTTAGGTGCTGAAATGACTCGATCTGAATCCTTAATTGAAGACATAAAAAATCTTCACGTTAAGTATGAGGAACTTGAAAGTCGTCATGAAACTCTCTCAACAACTCATGAAAAGCTTTCCTATGATTATCTTCAAAGGAAGCAAGATCTTGAGAAATTGAGAGCGGCTCATGAAGATCTTCAAAAGGAAAACGAGTCACTTTGCGCCGAACAGATCAGCTCCGCTCAGGAAGGATTTGAACCACCATGTCTTAAATGCATTGAGCGTGATAATGCTACTACTGTTGCTGAATGTTCTACTACTGCTACTGTTGCAATATCTTCAACTGTTGATGTGGGAACTAACCCCTCTGCTGAGGATTCCACTGCTATTGCTGATGAGAATGCTAGGTTGAAGACATTGCTTGAAACAGGGATGTACAAAAGTCTTAAAGGGCATCAGACACTATGTGATGTCCTCAAAAAGCAGATTTTGAACCAAAACCCGAGGAAAGAGGGTGTTGGGTTCATAAGGAAAATGAATGCTGATGGCTCTTACTGGAAACCTGAGCAGTACCCCAAAACCACATGGGTTGCTGCAAAGGAATTTTCAGCAGATCCATCCACTCTATCTGGGTTCACTTGTGCTAACCCCATTGTCATTGATGAATCCTTTGATGCAAACTATAAACTGTTTAAGAATCAGAATGATGAAGTGTTTGCCAGGTACATTGGTACTAACTGCAGGAATGGACCGCCTATGAAGAAGATCTGCGTTCCGAAAAGGTGTCTGGAGAATCTTCCTGTGAATGTCATCATGACACCTCACGTGAAGAAGACAAACCTCAGACCAAAGGCTTCATACGGTCCAAAGGCTTCATACAGACAGAGGACTCACCTGAGTCACACTAACGCAAATGTTTTGCAGGGAAACCATACTCAGGTATATGAATATGAGAGCGGTTCATCAAACCGCCATGTTCATAAGACCAAAAACTATTCTGCTTATTTTTATGAGTACTATTGTCCGCCTGCAAGACTGTTTGCTAGGGCTCCAAAGCCAAAGTTCTCAGATGCTGCACTTAGACTTATTGCTTCTAAGCCACCCTTGAAGATGTGGGTGGCTAAGAAAGCTTAACTCTCTTTTGCAGGGAAAGGTCTCCAGCAGAAAACCAAAATCGTCTGACGCTATTGCTGGGGACCTTAAACATCTTGTAGGGCGCAAGATCAAATGCCCGAATGGTCTTACTATGTACTTCGTTCCTGAATCGCTTGCTACTCTCCATATTAGTCCTAATCTGGATCTAAGCTTTCATAACCCACTGGTTCGTCAAATGTTTTTGCTTCACAATGCTCTTCGTGAAGCCTATCCCCCTAACTACACTGTAGGGTACGACACCAGCGTCTTCAGAATGGATTATTGATAGTGGGTGTACAAATCACATGTCTGGCAAAAGAAGCCTTCTTATGGACTCAACCTTACGTCCATCCGACAAGAGCCACATCACATTTGCTGACACTGGTAAAAGTAAGATATTGGGTCTAGGTAGAGTTGCAATCTCAAGGGATCAACACATGGATAAAGTCATGCTTGTTGAATCCCTTGGCTTCAACTTAATGTCTGTCTCAATGCTTTGCGATTTAAACATGATCGTAATATTTGGAAAATATCGTTGCCTTGTTCTAATGGAATCTGACAAGTCTCTAGTATTTGAAGGGTATCGAAAAGATGATTTGTACGTGGTAGATTTCTCAGCAGGACCACAACTTGCCGTATGTCTTCTAGCAAAAGCTTCAGAATGCTGGCTCTGGCATCGGAGGCTTGGGCATGCTGGCATGAGGAACCTCCACACCCTGGCAAAGAAGAATCATGTCATAGGCATCGAGGGCGTCAAGTTCAAGAAAGATCACTTATGCGGTGCCTGTGAGGCAGGAAAGATGACGAGGGCCAAACATCCCTCGAAGACAATCATGACCACTGCTCGACCCTTCGAACTACTTCACATGGATCTTTTCGGTCCCACTCATTACTCAACTCTTACTACTACTGCTTGTCTCTATGGCTTTGTCATTGTTGATGATTATTCTAGATATACTTGGGTGCACATAATCCTTTACAAGACTGAAGTGCAGGATGTCTTCAGACGCTTCGCCAATCGAGCAATGAACAACTATGGCACCAAGATAAAGCATATCAGAAGTGACAATGGCACTAAATTCAAGAACACTGGCCTTGATACATATCTTGATACCTTGGGCATCACACGTGAATTCTCAGCCCCGTACACGCCACAGCAGAATGGGGTCGTCGAACGCAAGAACAGAACACTCATTGAGATGGCCAGAACGATGCTAGATGAATACAAGACTCCAAGAAAATTCTGGCCTGAAGCCATTGATACTGTTGGCCTATGCAAATCATCACAACATACTTCTTTATCAAATGGATGTGAAGAGCGCCTTCCTCAATGGCAAGATTGAAAAAGAAGTGTATGTTGCACAACCTCCTGGCTTTGAAGATCCAAAACATCCTGACATGGTATACAAGCTCAACAAGGCACTGTATGGCCTCAAACAAGCCCCTCGGGCCTGGTATGACACACTCAAATACTTCCTGAAGAGCAAAGGCTTCATACCTGGTTCTCTCGACCCCACTCTCTTCACGAAGACATATGATGGTGAACTGTTTGTGTGCCAAATATATGTGGATGACATTATCTTCGGCTGCACCAATCAGAAGTACAGTGAAGAGTTTGGATATATGATGCAAGAGCAATATCAAATGTCTATGATGGGAGAGCTGAAGTTCTTTCTCGGTCTTCAAATACGACAGCAACACAACGGCATCTTCATATCTCAAGAGAAGTATCTCAAAGATTGCCTGAAGAAGTTCGGTATGCAAGACTGCAAAGGCTTCACGACGCCAATGCCAGCCAAGCATCATCTGGGTCCTGACGACAATGGTAAAGAGTTCGATCAAAAGGTATACCGCTCCATGATTGGTTCTTTACTTTATCTATGTGCATCTAGGCCAGATATTATGCTTAGTGTTTGCATGTGTGCTCGATTCCAAGCGGCACCAAAGGAGTCGCATCACTTAGCTGTGAAGCGAATTCTTCGATATTTGGCTCACACCCCAACTCTAGGATTATGGTATCCAAAGGGCTCAGAGTTTGATCTGGTTGGATTCTCGGATGCTGATTATGCTGGTGACAAAGTTGATCGCAAGTCTACATCAGGCACATGTCACTTTCTGGGACGATCACTTGTATGTTGGTCTTCAAAGAAGCAGAACTGTGTATCTCTCTCCACAGCTGAATCTGAATACATTTCTGCTGGATCTTGCTGCGCTCAGCTTCTGTGGATGAAGCAAACGCTCAAGGACTATGGCATTCATCTGAAGCAAGTGCCACTCTACTGCGACAACGAAAGCGCCATCAAGATTGCCAACAACCCAGTTCAGCACTCGAAGACAAAGCACATTGAAATTCGTCATCACTTTCTCAGAGATCATGTTGTGAAGGAAGATATTGATATCATACACGTCAACACTGAAGAGCAATTGGCAGATATCTTCACCAAGCCCTTGGATGAGAAGAGATTTTGCAAGTTACGGTGTGAGCTAAATATCCTGGAATCCTCAAATGTCCTGTGATCAGGCACACATCCCAACCCTTATGCATATTGATGACTTAGATGTGCAACACACGAAGTAAAGTATATCTTCAATCAATGAAGACATACATTCTAAGTGTGAATACATTAATGTGGAATTTGACTTCGGAGCGCCACGATAATTGTGCGTCGTGTCTGGGTCTAATACTTCCTATACGGTGGGTAATGCCACCACCAAATGTTCTATTTTGAAGTGTTTCACTCATGGCGTTACCTTGCTATGTCTTCACATTTGGTTTGGCTTCAATCTCAACATGTCTTCATGATTATCTTCACTATGTTGATTATATATATATACTAGTGTTCTGTCCTCTACAGCATTCACTTATAGCTATGTCTTCTTATTGAATCTTTTGAACTAAGTGAATGTGATCGGACCCTAACCTCTCTATGCTATCTATCTCAAACTCTGTCTCTCCAAATCATATGCATTCTATTGAAACTGTCGAATGTCTTCTCTGCGTCCTTGTCAGTAGAAGATACAAAGACAAACCTTAAGTCCACTTTCAATGATCATTCCTCCACATGAAACCCGGAGAAGTAGGAATGACCACCCGACAATCCAGGCGTGCGTGGGACGTGGAACAAACCCCAAAATTCTGCATGATGGCCACGTGTTCCTCAGATGCGAATTGCCAGGGGCACCTGTGTAATAACGCAGTGCCGCCCCTGTACCTATAAATACACACTTCACGGCGGTCATTATCTCTTCTTCCACTCTCGCACAAACCCTAGCGCCACTGCTAGCCCTCGACGACGCCGGCGACGAAGCGCTTCACTGCCGCAACCTCTCCGACGCCGTCTTCATGCCGACTGCGGACATCGTCCTCTCCGCCGTCGCCGTAGGTGTCCTCCGTCGCCAAGTTAGGGCACGGAAGATCGAACTGCTCGGCCTCATCTTCCACTCTGTCTAGCAGTTCTTAGTGTGGTAAATAAAACTTCCTTTTTACGGCACCGTTGATCCTATGGCTTTGTCACTTTCTACCACAAGCAGTTTTTATTCACACAAGTTAGATCTCTCTCATACTGCATCTCATAACATGCCTAGTATATTCACTTATGCTTCACAAAGTAGTTAGATTCCTCACTTGTACTGATCTCTGGATTCGTACAAATCTGGAACCAACTCCTTATCTATGAGTGAATGTCTTTGCACGATGAGGTCAATGTCTTCTAAACTGATTTATATTCAAAATCTTCTGAGAATGCATATGACCTCTTCCCCTTCCCTCCCACCTTAATGCTGTCACAGGTACATGTCCGTGGGAGAATCCCTTGGTTCTCATAGTCTGCATTCATTTGCAGAATTCTTACAGCATCATATAAATTCTCCCGAAGCAAGTTCCTGTTTGTCCAGCAAGCGAAAATCTTTGAAGCCTTTGAACGTGTTGAAGCCTTTCAGTTTAAAGTTCATGGCTTCAAAGAAATCAGCAAGGAAGGGTGGCAGAAAGCGTCGTGGAGAAACATCTAGAGATCTGTCAGATGACCTCTCAGAACTGTACAAGACAGATCCTGAAGAGGATTACAATCAGCGCAAGACCCGAATCCAATGGATTCGAAGATATTGGGCAGAACAATGGTTCAAATACCAATTTGTAACCCAGGAATATGCTGAGAAAAATGCCACCAAGAGACCGTGGGGAGACATCCTATACAAGAATCTTCAACCCAGGTCCAGAGATGAAGCCATTGAACAAGGCTTCTATCCCTGCATGGTCCGTGGGCCACAGCCTGTTGATGCACACCCATCGTCACTACTATGGTGTCGTGACGACATTCTGTTCAAGCGCAACTTCCAGTTTGCCCAGAACTTAGCAAAGCAAAACAAGAAGACATTGGGACTAGACTTCAACCCTGGTCCCTCAGCTCCAAGGGCTGATGGCACACGAGATGCAGAACCCAATGTCGTCGGTCCTTTCTACAACCTTGAAGGCCTCATCACCCATATCTTGGTTCAAGGGACTGCAGCGAATGAGCCTGCAGCTGACGCTGAATCAGATGAAGCGCCTGCAGTGCCGAAGCCAAAGAAGTTGAAGAAGCCTAAAGCTTCAAAGCCTGCCCCTTCACCAAAAATCTCACGGGCGAAGCCACTGGCAACTGCACCTCCTGAAGACAGTGTGCAGTCCGAAGATTTATCACGCATCTCCAAGCCTCAGAAGGTCAAGATGCCTCTGCCACACACCGGCCAAGAGCTAACAGCTGCTGCCATTCTACGCAATGATGCCATTGATCTGTCAAGTGATGAAGATCTTGCAGATGACGCTCTTGAGCAACTCATCAAGAGCAAAGAAGAAGCAGAAATCTTCAATGATCTACCTCTCTTTGATGTAACAGTCATTCACAGATTCATTGATGAATGGTTTGACACGCCAAACATTAGCTTCGACGATCTCCAACTACCCATTGGCCTCAGTGTCGCCTTCCATGGCGCCATTGCTTCAGAGTTAGCTATCGCCCAGCGCATTGTTGAACTGAAGCAGAAGATTGACTTTGAGAAATCTCAGTTCAAGAAGCATATGGCCAAGCTCAGCGTGCAAGACGTGAAGAATTTGAAGATTATGCTGCACGAGCTCAAGGAAGCCTTTCTAAAGAAACATGCAGAAGCTCAGGGTTCTCGTGAGCGCATGAAGGTCCTGGCTGATAGGTGTGTGCAAGCCTACAATGAGGCTGAGAAGCGCAAGGCCCTTGGGCATCCTGGCATCGACCCCAGGATGGCTACCAAGAAGCAGAAGAAGCCCGCTATGGCTGAACCTGAAGCACCAAGGCAGGAGGCAGATCCCCTTGTCTTCCCAACTAGCATGACTGGCCTGAAGCCAAAGGCCAGGTCAACCGCTTCAGAACTGAAGAAGACCAGGACTGCTGAGGCTGAAGCAAGGAAGAGAAAACATCCTGAAGCCTCTGCTACTGCCCCCGCCAAGAAGAAAAGAATGACCAAGAAGGAACGGGCTGCTCCCACAGAGCCCTTGATTGTTGAACCCATTTCCATGGTTCACCCCGACGCCGATCCACAAGAACGTCAATTGACTGTCCATGAGCCTGCTTTCACAGAGGCTCATGAAGCTGAAGACTTTCCAGCAACTGATCCCCTCGCTGCTGAGGACATTGGTCACCATGACCATGTTGAAGATGATGCAGCCCTTCCTCAGCTAGAGCACCAACAGGTATCATCGCCTATGCTCACGCACAGTGAACTCATCAGCATTGGTCGTCCACTGACACCAATAGCACAGGATGCTTTGTGGGCGGATCGCCCACAAGAGGAAGAAGACTCTGAGGCCCAGCCAACACAAACTCCACAGGTGTCGCCCGCGTTGCGCAGGCTTCGCAAAGGTCCAAGGCCTCAAGTCTCTGCGTCTGAAGCTAAAACTGCTGAAGACATTCCGGCTGCATCAGCCGATGAAGAAGAAGTACCACAAGCTGCTAATCCCCTGTCCCACCAAGAAGCAGTTCTCGAGGAGAACGTGATCGTAAGCGACCCTCCAGCTCGTCAAGTGGAGGTTGAAAATCTTGCGGCTGCCACCACCAACACCACTAAAGCCACTGACGCTGTCATGGATGAAGCAAATGTGGAGCCCTCACCAACAAAAGCACCAGAAGTAAGCGAAGCCACTGATCCCGCTGCTTCTGTTCCTGCGTCTGCTGCCGGTCCCCAATTCGACTATCATGTTGAGCACAGGCCTCAGGTACAGAAGCCAATCCCAAGATTGCCAAGGTTCCCAGGTCCTGCATCAGCACCTGGCTCCTTCAATATCAATGGCTTCAGAGCAGACAACACATTCTTCAACAGCTCTAGGAACCCCTACTCCAGGGAAAGAATATCATCTGATCGGTTCTGGAGTTATCCGCAGCGAAGCTATTACTCATGCGTTCTTTACAACCAAGGTCGCATCTTCCCACACAAGCGCCTTGACATTGAAGCAATAGCTGGCCTGCCCTGTCTGGAAGAAGCTCTGGATTGCTTCAAAGAGGTTGGACTGCTGCCGTTCGTCACTGACCAAGAGCATTGGAATGAAGAATTGCTGCTCCAATTCTATGCCACACTTCACATCCACGGGTACATCAGAGATCCGAAGACTTGGGTCCTGGAGTGGATGATAGGAAACGTTCATCACGAAGCCAAAGCCTTTGACATCATTGAGCTCACTGGTTTGCCCACTCCTGGCGATCTCTACGAGCATGGCTGTCAGCTTCATAGTGAAGCTATTGAGAGCATCTTTCAGAAGACTGAACCTAATATTAGTCAGATGCTCAGTATGATGAAGCCATTGCCCCAAGATGCTGCTTATCCCACGGAGTTCTTCGTTGAAGACCTTGAGTATCTGCCAAGAACCATTTATCACATCATAAGGCGAACTCTCTGGCCAATCAAAGGACATTCTCCCCATGCCAAGCTGGAAGGTGCAATGAAGACTTTGGTCTTCTACATTCTTCATGGAAAATGCTTCAATACACATGATTTCTTCATTCGCCAACTTGTTGCATCTGGCTCTGATCTATTTGGTTTGAAGTTCTACGCCCCTTGGGTGATGCGGCTGATCAAACTTCACTCCGCTATCTCATATCAGCCCTCGGCCCGCAACCATCTGATCTTTTTGCCTGATGTGGATATGTCTATTGAAGCCATCTATCCTGAGCCTGCCAAGGAACCTCTCAGTCTTCAAAATGCAGAGCATCAAAGTTTCACTCAAAATGTTGAAGGCGTTGAAGCCGTAACTCGTGTGTATCCTTTGCCTGGCACTACACGTGCACCACATCCTGCTCTCACTGAAGCCACTGACAGTACAACTGCTCCACGACCCAAGAAGCGCACTCGTGTTCTCAACGACCGAGAGCTTCTTGTGGCTCTTCATCAGAAACAGGATAGGCATCATGACTGGCTGAAGCGTCAGATGCAAAGCCTCTTGGTGGATGTTAATCGCATTCTCAATCTTGCCACCAAGAATGCTTTTGTTGCCCATGAAACCTCTCGCCGCACATGGAAAGGGCTAACACTGATGTGTTCTGAAGATGATCTTCAAGAGGATGGCTTCACTGAGCGATTCAAGTTTGACTCCACACCTCCTCGAAGGGCAGTGCTGCGACGAACTCCATCCCTTGAAGACTCTGAGTTCTCTTCCTCTGCTGCAACTGTGAATGCCAGAGTAATCGAGGATGAAGACGATGCTACTTCACCGCCACCTCCTTCAGCACGCTTCGACTCTGCTCCAAGCTCTTCAGCACCGCCAAACACAACCAACGACCCTACTGCTTCACCTACTCCTCATGGGAACGAGTAGATGCTCTATGTCTTCAAACCTTTTTGGTCCTTACTGACAAAAGGGGGAGAAGCATATGAGGTTGATAGTCTTCAAGCGGGTCCATATGGGCGGGTGCTTTATATTTTGCTTCGTGCTTACAACTCTCGTTTTGCTACATTTGGTTCTTTGAGTTGTAACACTTAAACTCGATGGTCGTCTGCTACTTATTTTCCACCTTGTGTTGCGATGATAAATTCCGCATGTGCGACGATAAATTCCGCACTTAGATCATTCTGCAGACGTCCATTTTCCATTATGCATGTCATTATCTTCATATACTTTCACATGCATAGTGGATTGTCATCATAAGTTGAAGTGGATCTCCACAAGTACAACCTGCCATGTGCATTTGCATTCCAAAAGAAACTTACTTATATGCACATCTTCAGGGAGAGCCCTTGCAACTTATGAAGACAATTCCTTATCCTTTACAATTTCACAGATTATATTCCCCGTTGAAAACTTCAACTAGTTTGTCATCAATCACCAAAAAGGGGGAGATTGTAAGTGCATCTAGTGCCACCCCTAGTTGGTTTTGGAGTATTGACGACAAACCTAGTTGAGGGACTAATGTGTTTATGAGAATTGCAGGATAACACAGGTAGAAGTCCCTCATTGATTCGGTTTTCCTACCAGAGATGACCCCTAAAAATGTATGAAGACATTGAAGTCAAAGGTGGTATATGAAGATATTCACATTGAAGACTATGACAAGAGAAGACACCACATGAAGCCTATGGAGCTCGAAGACTTAGATCTTTCGTAGTTCTCTTTCTTCTGTGTTGAGTCATAGGAACCACCGTACTGTTAAGTGGGGTCCAAGAGAACCAGTCAGAATGACTGAAGTGATGCTTAAACAAAACCTATGTCTTTGAGTGAAGACTTTGAGAGCGAATCTTGTCCAGAGTCGGGCAAGTCAGCTTTGCTTGAAGCCCAAGTAAAGTTGCCGTGTGATTTTGAAATCTGACCGTTGGAACACGTGTCAGTTCCTTAGTGACCCAGGGTCATTTCGGACAAATCAGGTCGGGTTGCCAAGTGGCTATAAATAGCCTACCCCCTACAACCATAAACGGTTGGCTGCTCAGATTCAGAGTACGGCTTTTGTCGTTTGAGAGCAACCCACCTCGAAGCCTTTGAGAGAGAATTCCTTGCGAGGATAAAGCCCTAACCACCCAAAGCCAAAGAGAATTAGGCATCACTTAAGTCTTCTTGTCTGTGTGATCTGAAGACTTATTACACTTGAGGACTGTGCATCCTCCAGCTGGTTAGGTGTCGCGTTCTGAGCATCCAAGAGACATTGTGGATTGCCGGTGAACGAAGTCTGTGAAGTTTTGGGAGTCTACCTTGAAGACTTACCAGAGTGATTGGGCGAGGTCTGTGTGACCTTAGCTCAAGGGGAATACGGTGAGGACTGGGTGTCCGGGACTGTGTGTCCTAAGGTTTAAATACCTAGCCGCCCTAACCAGACGTACAGTTGTCACAGCAACTGGAACTGGTCCAACAAATCATTGTCTTCAGCGAGTCACTGGTTTCATCTTCCCTTCCCTTTACTTACTGTTACTCCTTGTGAAGTCATTGTATGTTCGCAGTATCTTTTGTCTTCACTGAGTGACTGCGTGTTCTGTGTGGCTTCACAATATCTTCCTACCTGATCCTTACTACATTGCTGCTATTAGTCATTGTGCTTTCACTCTATTGAATACTTGACTATGGCTTGCCTAGTGTAGTCTACCTTCCGCTGCAGGGTAATAGGTTTATTTCTATCGTTTGTCTTCATAACTTCCACGTTTTGAAGACTTTCATAAAAATCGCCTATTCACCTCCCCTCTAGTCGATATAACGCACTTTCACATATGCTGCAAAAACAAGTTAGACGTCCTCTAATTGTTGCTGCAAGTTTTTACGTGGCTGCTATAGGTTTCTAGCAAGAACGTTTCTTACCTATGCCAAAACCACAACGTGATATGCCAATTTCTATTTACCCTTCATAAGGACCCTTTTCATCGAATCCGATCCGACTAAAGTGGGAGAGACAGACACCCGCTAGCCACCTTATGCAACTAGTGCATGTCAGTCGGTGGAACCAGTCTCACGTAAGAGTACGTGTAAGGTCGGTCCGGGCCGCTTCATCCCACGATGCCGCCGAATCAAGATAAGACTAGTAACGGCAAGTAAATTGACAATATCAATGCCCACAACTGCTTTGTGTTCTACTCGTGCATAGAAACTACGCATAGACCTAGCTCATGATGCCACTGTTGGGGAACGTAGCAGAAATTCAAAATTTTCTACGCATCACCAAGATCAATCTATGGAGTAATCTAGCAACGAGGGGAAGGAGAGTGCATCTACATACCCTTGTAGATCGCTAAGCAGAAGCGTTCAAGTGAACGGGGTTGATGGAGTCGTACTCGTCGTGATCCAAATCACCGATGATCCTAGTGCCGAACGGACAGCACCTCCGTGTTCAACACACGTACAGCCCGGTGACGTCTCCTATGCCTTGATCCAGCAAGGGGAGAAGGAGAGGTTGGGGAAGACTCCATCCAGCAGCAGCACGACGGCGTGGTGGTGGTGGAGGAGCATGGTACTCCAGCAGGGCTTCGCCAAGCACCGCAAGAGACGAGGAGGGAGAGGGGTAGGGCTATGCCAAGAAGGAGATGTTCTCGTGTGTATGGCAGCCCAAAACCTCAAGTATATATAGGGGAGGGGAGGGGCTGCGCCCCCACCTAGGTTTCCACCCCTAGGGGTGGCGGCCAGCCCTAGATCCCATCTAGGGGGCGGCCAAGGGGGGAGAGAGGGGGGCGCACCACTAGGTGGGCCTTAGGCCCATCTGGGCCTAGGGTTTCCCCCCTTTTCCCTTCTCTCTTCGCCTTGGGCCCTGGTGGGGGCGCACCAGCCCACCTGGGGCTGGTCCCCTCTCACACTTGGCCCACACAACCCTCTGGGGCAGGTAGTCCCACCTGGTGGACCCCCGGGACCCTCCTGGTGGTCCTGGTACGTTACCGAGAGCACCCGAAACTTTTCCGGTGACCAAAACAGGACTTCCCATATATAAATCTTTACCTCCGGACCATTCCGGAACTACTCGTGACGTCCGGGATCTCATCCAGGACTCCGAACAACATTCGGTAACCACGTATATCTATTCCCTATAACCCTAGGGTCATCGAACCTTAAGTGTGTAGACCCTACGGGTTCGGGAGTCATGCAGACATGGCCGAGACAACTCTCCGGTCAATAACCAACAGCGGGATCTGGATACCCATGTTGGCTCCCACATGTTCCACGATGATTTCATCGGATGAACCACGATGTCAAGGACTTAATCAATCCCGTATACAATTCCCTTTGTCTAGCGGTACGATACTTGCCCGAGATTCGATCGTCGGTATCCCGATACCTTGTACAATATCGTTACCGGCAAGTCTCTTTACTCGTTCCGTAACACATCATCCCGTGATCAACTCCTTGATCACATTGTGCACATTATGATGATGTCCTACCGAGTGGGCCCAGCGATACCTCTCCGTTTACACGGAGTGACAAATCCCAGTCTCGATTCGTGCCAACCCAACAGACACTTTCGGAGATACCTGTAGTGTACCTTTATAGCCACCCAGTTACGTTGTGACGTTTGGCACACCCAAAGCACTCCTACGGTATCCGGGAGTTGCACAATCTCATGGTCTAAGGAAATGATACTTGACATTAGAAAAGCTTTAGCAAACGAACTACACGATCTTTGTGCTAGGCTTAGGATTGGGTCTTGTCCATCACATCATTCTCCTAATGATGTGATCCCGTTATCAACGACATCCAATGTCCATGGTCAGGAAACCTTAACCATCTATTGATCAATGAGCTAGTCAACTAGAGGCTTACTAGGGACATGTTGTTGTCTATGTATCCACACATGTATCTGAGTTTCCTATCAATACAATTCTAGCATGGATAATAAACGATTATCATGAACAAGGAAATATAATAATAACCAATTTATTATTGCCTCTAGGGCATATTTCCAACATTAAGAACATGGACTACTTTTGCTGCTGTGAAACTGCTTTGCCACATAAACTACTCCATTCCCCATATCATTGCTACTAATAATGTTTGCAAGCAAGTACTATTCACATGTGTGGTTGAATTGACAACTCAACTGCTAAATCATATACATATTGTTTGGCTTCCCTTTTGTTGAATCAATAAATTTGAGTTGTAATACTTCTCAATTTTGTGACCCCCTACATGATACGTCCATTTTGCATCATGCTTTTATATCGATATTTATTGCATTATGGGCTGTTATTTCACATTATGTCACAATACTTATGGCAATTCTCTCTTATTTTACAAGGTTTACATAAGGAGGGAGAATGCCGGCAGCTGGAATTCTGGGCTGGAAAAGGAGCAAATATTAGAGACCTATTCTGCACAACTCCAAAAGTCCTGAAACTCCACGGAATACCTTATAATAAATAATGAAAAATCCTCGCCAAAGATGAAGACCAGGGGGCCCACACCCTGTCCACGAGGGTGGGGGGCGCCCCCCTACCTCATGGGCCCCCTGGTGGCTCTCTGACGACCATCTTCTGCTATATGAAGTCTTTCGTCGAGAAAAAAACCAGAAGCAACCTTTCGGGACGAAACTCCGCCGCCACGAGGCGGAACCAATCTAGGGCTCCGGCAGAGCTGTTCTGTCGGGGAAACTTCCCTCCCGGAGGAGGAAATCATCGCCATCGTCATAACCAACGCTCCTCTCACCGGGAGAGGGCAATCTCCATCAACATCTTCATCAGCACCATCTCATCTCAAAACCCTAGTTCATCTCTTGTATCCAATTCTTGTCTCCAAGTCCAGGATTGGTGCTAGTAGGTTGCTAGTAGTGTTAATTACTCCTTGTAGTTGATGCTAGTTGGTTTAATTGGTGGAAGATCATATGTTCATATCCTTTATGCATATTATTACCCCTCTGATTATGAACATGAATATGCTTTGTGAGTAGTTACGTTTGTTCCTGAGGACAAGGGAGAAGTTTTGCTATTAGTAGTCATGTGAATTTGGTATTCGTTCGATATTTTGATGAGATGTATGTTATCTAGCCTCTAGTGATGTTATGTGAACGTCGACTACATAACACTTCACCATTACTTGGGCCTAGAGGAAGGCATTGGGAAGTAATAAGTAGATGATGGGTTGCTAGAGTGACAGAAGATTAAACCCTAGTTTATGCGTTGCTTCGTAAGGGGTTGATTTGGATCCATATGTTTCATGCTATGTTTAGGTTTACCTTAATACTTTTGTTGTAGTTGTGGATGCTTGCAATAGAGGTTAATCATAAGTGGGATGCTTGTTCAAGTAAGAACAGAACCCAAGCACCGGTCCACCCACATGTCAAATTATCAAAGTACCGAACGCAAATCATATGAACGTGATGAAAACTAGCTTGACGATATTCCCATGTGTCCTCGGGAGCTCTTTTCCTTATATAAGAGTTTGTCCAGGCTTGTCCTTTGCTACAAAAAGGATTGGGCCACCTTGCTGCTCTTTATTTACTTTTGTTACTTGTTTCTCGTTACAAATTATCTTATCACAAAACTATCTGTTACCACTTATTTCAGTACTTGCAGAGAATACCTTGCTGAAAACCGCTTATCATTTCCTTCTGCTCCTCGTTGGGTTCGACACTCTTACTTATCGAAAGGACTACGATAGATCCCCTATACTTGTGGGTCATCAAGACTCTTTTCTGGCGCCGTTGCCGGGGATTGAAGCGCCTTTGGTAGGTGGAATTTGGTAAGGAAAAATTTATATAGTGTGCTGAAATTTACTGTCACTTGTTACTATGGAAAGTAATCCTCTGAGGGGCTTGTTCGGGGTATCTTCACCCCGACCAGTAGAGCATAGAGTTGCTTCTCAACCTACTGAACTTATTGAAAATGAAATTCCTTATGAGTATCCTTCGGGTATGATAGAATAACTTCTAGCTAATCCTTTTACAGGAGATGGAACAAAGCATCCTGATGAACACCTAATATATGTGGATGAAGTTTGCGGATTATTTAAGCTTGCAGGTATACCCGATCATGTTGATAAGAAGAAGGTCTTCCCTTTATCTTTGAAGGGATACGCATTGACATGGTATAGGCTATGTGATGATACGAGATCATGGAACTATAGAAGATCGAAATTGGAATTTCATCAAAAGTATTACCCTATGCATGTTGTTCATCATGATCACAATTATATATATAATTTTTGGCCTCGCGAAGGAGAAAGCATCGCTCAAGCTTGGGGGAGGCTTAAATCAATGTTATATTCATGCCCCAATCATGAGCTCCCAAGAGAAACAATTCTTCAAAAAATTTATGCTCGGCTTTCTGAAAATAATCGCACCATGCTCGATACTTCTTGTGCTGGCTCTTTTATGATGAAGACTATTGGATTTAGATGGGATTTATTGGATAGAATTAAACGCAACTCTGAAGATTGGGATCTCGACGAAGGTAAGGAGTCAGGTATGACACCTAAGTTTGATTGTGTTAAATCTTTTATGGATACCGATATTTTCCGTAAGTTTAGCACTAAATATGGACTTGATTCTGAGATAGTAGCTTCTTTCTGTGAATCTTTTGCTACTTATGCTGATCTCCCTAAGGAGAAGTGGTTTAAATATCATCCTCCCATAGAAGTAAAAGTAGCTGCACCTATTAAAGTTGAAGAAAAGACTGTCACTTATAATGATCCTATTGTTCCTACTTGTTATGTTGAGAAACCACCTTTCCCTGTTAGGATAAAGGATCATGCTAAAGCTTCAACTGTGGTTCGTAAAAGCAATATTAAAACATATACACCTCCTGAGCAAGTTAAAGTAGAACCTAATATTGCTATTGTTAAAGATCTCTTGTCTGATAATATTGATGTGCATGTTATTCAGTTCTGCGGTGAAACTGCTAGAATTGCTAAACCTTGTGCTAAAGATAAAAATAGACTTGTGGTAGGCGTGCCTATTATTTCTGTTAAAATATGAGATCATTGTTATCGTGGCTTATGTGATATGGGTGCTAGTGCTAGTGCAATACCTATTGACTTATACAAAGAAATTATGCATGACATTGCACCTGTCGAGTTAGAAGAAATTGATATCACTATTAAACTTGCTAATAGAGATACTATTTCACCAATAGGAATTGTTAGAGATGTTGAAGTCTTGTGTGGGAAAACTAAATATCTTGCTGATTTTCTTGTTCTTGGTTCCCCACAAGATAGCTTTTGTCCCATTATATTTGGTAGACCCTTCTTGAATACTGTTAATGCTACCATAGATTGCATAAGGGATGTTGTTACTATCGGCTTAGATGATATGACTCGTGAGTTTAATTTCTCTAAATTTAGTAAACAACACCGTGAAGAAGAATTGCCTAGTAAGGATGAAATTATTGGTCTTGCTTCTATTGCCGTACCTCCTAGTGATCCTTTAGAACAATATTTGCTAGACCATGAGAATGATATGTTTATGAATGAAAGAAGGGAAATAGATGAAGTATTCTTTAAACAGGAACCTATTCTGAAACACAATTTGCCTGTTGAAATCCTAGGGGACCCCCCTCCACCTAAGGGTGATCCCGTGTTTGAGCTTAAATCGTTGTCTGATAATCTTAAATATGCTTATCTTGATGAAAAGAAGATATATCCTGTTATTATTAGTGCTAACCTTTCAGAGCATGAAGAAGAAAGATTATTGAAAACTCCGAAGAAGCCCCGTGCTGCTATTGGATATACTCTTGATGATCTTAAGGGAATTAGTCCCACTCTATGTCAACATAAAATAAATTTGGAAGCAGATGCCAAACCAGTTTGTGATCCTCAACGACGTCTGAATCCTAAAATGAAAGAAGTGGTAAGAAAAGAAATACTAAAGCTTCTGGAGGCAGGTATAATTTATCCCATTGCTGATAGTCAGTGGGTAAGTCCTGTTCATTGTGTCCCTAAGAAGGGAGGTATTACTGTTGTTCCTAATGATAAAGATGAATTGATTCCACAAAGAATTATTACAGGTTATAGGATGGTAATTGATTTCCGCAAATTAAATAAGGCTACTAAGAAAGATCATTACCCCTTACCTTTTATCGATCAAATGCTAGAAATATTATGCAAACATACACACTACTGCTTTCTAGATGGTTATTCTGGTTTCTCTCAAATACCTGTGTCGGCTAAAGATCAATCAAAGACTACTTTTACATGCCCTTTTGGTACTTTTGCTTATAGACTTATGCCTTTTGGTTTATATAATGCACCTGCTACCTTTCAAAGATGCATGATGGCTATATTCTCTGACTTTTGTGAAAAGATTTGTGAGGTTTTCATGGACGACTTTTCCGTCTATGGATCTTCTTTTGATGATTGCTTGAGCAATCTTGATCAAGTTTTGCAGAGATGTGAAGAAACTAATCTTGTCTTGAATTGGGAAAAGTGCCACTTTATGGTTAATGAGGGTATTGTCTTGGGGCATAAAGTTTCTGAAAGAGGTATTGAAGTTGATAAAGTCAAGGTTGATGCTATTGAAAAGATGCCATATCCCAAGGACATCAAAGGTATAAGAAGTTTCCTTGGTCACACCAGTTTTTATAGGAGGTTCATTAAGGACTTCTCAAAAATTTCTCGGCCTCTGACTAATTTATTACAAAAAGATATACCATTTGTCTTTGATGATGATTGTGTAGAAGCATTTGAAATACTTAAGAAAGCATTAGTCTCTGCACCTATTGTTCAGCCACCTGATTGGAATTTACCCTTTGAAATTATGTGTGATGTTAGCGATTATGCTGTAGGTGCTGTTCTAGGGCAAAGAGTTGATAAGAAAATAAATGTTATCCATTATGCTAGTAAGACTCTAGACAATGCTCAAAGAAATTATGCTACTACTGAAAAAGAACTTTTAGCAGTTGTATTTGCTTGTGATAAGTTCAGACCTTATATTGTTGATTCTAAAGTAACTATCCACACTGATCATGCTGCTATTAAATATCTTATGGAGAATAAAGATGCTAAACCTAGACTTATTAGATGGGTTCTCTTGCTACAAGAATTTTATTTGCATATTGTTGATAGAAGAGGAGCTGAGAACCCCATTGCAGACAACTTATCTAGGTTAGAGAATGTTATTGATGACCCACTACCTATTGATGATAGCTTTCCTGATGAACAATTAAATGTCATAAGTAATTCTCGTAGTACTCCTTGGTATCCTGATTATGCTAATTACATTATTGCTAAATTCATACCACCTAGCTTCACATACCAACAAAAGAGAAAGTTCTTCTATGATTTGAGACATTACTTTTGGGATGACCCACATCTTTATAAAGAAGGAGTAGATGGTGTTATTAGACGTTGTGTACCTGAGCATGAACAGGAACAGATCCTATGCAAGTGCCACTCTGAAACTTATGGAGGACACCACGCGGGAGATAGAACTGCACATAAGGTATTGCAATCCGGTTTTTATTGGCCTACTCTCTTCAAGGATGCCCGTAAGTTTGTGCTATCTTGTGATGAATGTCAAAGAATTGGTAATATTAGTAGACGTTAAGAAATGCCTATGAATTATTCACTTGTTATTGAACCGTTTGATGTTTGGGGCTTTGATTATATGGGACCTTTTCCTGGCTCTAATGGATATACACATATTTTAGTTACTGTTGATTACGTTACTAAGTGGGTAGAAGCTATTCCAACTAGTAGTGCTGATCATAACACTTCTATTAAAATGCTTAAAGAAGTTATTTTTCCGAGGTTTGGAGTCCCTAGATATTTAATGACTGATGGTGGGTCACATTTTATTCATGGTGCTTTCCGTAAAATGCTTGCTAAATATGACGTCAATCATAGAATTGCATCTCCGTATCACCCACAGTCTAGTGGTCAAGTACAATTGAGTAATAGAGAACTCAAATTAATTTTGTAAAAGACTGTCAATAGGTCTAGAAAGAATTGGTCCAAGAAACTTGATGATGCATTATGGGCCTATAGAACTGCATATAAAAATCCTATGGGTATGTCTCCGTATAAAATGGTATATGGAAAATCATGTCACTTACATCTCGAACTAGAACATAAGGCATATTGGGCTATTAAAGAGCTCAACTATGATTTCAAACTTGTCGGTGAAAAGAGGTTATTTGATATTAGCTCTCTTGATGAATGGAGAACCCAAGCTTATGAAAATGCCAAGTTGTTTAAAGAAAAGGTTAAAAGATGGCATGCCAAAAGGATACAAAAGCATGAGTTTAATGTAGGTGATTATGTATTTCTATACAACTCTCGTTTAAGATTTTTTGCAGGAAAACTTCTCTCTAAATGGGAAGGCCCCTATGTTATCGAGGAGGTCTATTGTTCCGGTGCCATAAAAATCAACAACTTCGAAGGCACAAATCCGAAGGTGGTAAACGGTCAAAGAATCAAACATTATATCTCAGGTAATCCCATAAATGTTGAAACCAATATTATTGAAAACGTAACCCCGGAGGAATACATAAGAGACACTTTCCAGAATGTTTCAGACTCCGAAAAGGAATAGGTATGTGGTACGGTAAGTAAACCGACTCCAAAACAATTTTTAAGGCAATATTTCTCCGTTTTGGAATATTTAGAAAAATAGAAAATTAAGTAGCAGTCCGAGAAGGACACGAGGGCCCCATGAGGGTGGAGGGCGCGCCCTACCCCCTGGGCGCGCCCCCTACCTCGTGAGCACCTCGTGTGCCTTCCGGACTCCGTTTTCCTGCACGATACGTATTTTGGTCAGTAAAAATTCACTATATATTCTCCCGAAGGTTTTGACTCCCGTATCACGCAAATATCCTCTGTTCTTGTTTTGGGTTGTTCTCTGTCAGGGTTGTCAAGGCCAGGCGTCATGTCGTCCCCCTCCTCCAACAACGGTGACAAAGATGCCTGGCTAATGAAGATAGAGATGAAGAGGGAAGAACCCATGGAGATCAACAAGGATGAAGGGATCAAGAAGGCCACGGAGAACCAAGCTCCGGCAACAGAAGACATCCTTCAACTTGATCACAACCTTCTTACCCCAACTGAGATCGAAGCTTTCCTGATGATTGAGTTAACTCGTATTCAAAACAAGTATCTCACAAGTGAAAATATTTTGTTGAAGGAGCATATCTTTGCACTCAAGGGCATTATTCGCAAGCTAGAGGACCTCTTACGCTCGATGTGCGACTATCCATCACCACCTTCTTCACCAACCAAGGAGATATAATCACATGGGTATGGGCACTCCCCTTGGCAACTGCCAAGCTTGGGGGAGGTGCCCCGGTATCGTATCACAATCAAAACTCCTATCTTTACCGTTTTCCTTGGTTCGATCCTATTAGTAGTATTTTGATCTAGTAGAATAAAGTTTATGGCATGATCTAGTTTTGAGTTTTGCCTTATGATCTTTCTATGTAATCGAGTCCGTGAGCTATATAATAAAGATTAGTGTTGAGTCAAGGGCTTGATTTTCTTGCTATGATCTTGGGTGAATAAAAGAAAAGAGAAAAAGAATAAGAAGAAACAAAAGTTCATATTGATCTTATTGATAGTAATGACTTCACATAGAAAGAGTGTGACGATTAAAAGTTGTTGGTAGTTGTCAGACATAGCTTTGGTCATCATTGCAATTAATAGGAAGTAATAAGGAAAGAGAGGTTTCACATATAAATATACTATTATTGACATCTTTTATGATTGGGAGTACTCATCAAAATATGACATGCTAAAGAGTTGATGTTGGACAAGGAAGACAACGTAATGGGTTATGTTTTCTTATATCTGAGATAAAGTATGTTGTCATGGATCATCCAACATGTTGAGCTTGCCTTTCCCCCTCATGCTAGCCAAATTCTCAGCACCAAGTAGAGATACTACTTGTGCTTCCAAATACCCTTAAACCAGTTTTGCCATGAGAGTCCACCATATCTACTTATGGATTGAGTAAGATCCTTCAAGTAAGTTTTCATCGGTGCAAAGCAATAAAAATTGCTCTAAATATGTATGATTAGTGTGGGAGAAATAAGCTTTATACGATCTTGTGATGTGGAAGTAATAAAAGCGACAGACTGCATAATAAAGGTTTATATCACAAGGGGCAATATAAAGTGACGTTCTTTCGCATTAAGATTTTGTGCATCCAACCATAAAAGCGCATGGCAACCTCTGCTTCCCTCTGCGAAGGGCCTATATTTTATTATTATCTTCTACCTTATGCAAGTGTCATGGTGATCTTCACCTCTCCCTTTTTCATTTTATCCTTTGGCAAGCCCAGCATGTTGGAAAAAACCTGATATATATATCTAATTGGATGTAGGGGGCATGAGTTATTATTGTTGACATTACCCTCGAGGTAAAAGGTTGTGGGGCGAAACTATAAACCCCTATCTTTCTCTGTGTCTGATTAAAACTCCATAACCACAAGTATTGCATGAGTGTTAGCAATTATGAAGGACTAGATGATAGTTGAGTATGTGGACTTGCTTTTTAGCTCTGACATAGACTCTTTCTGATGTTATGATAAATTGCAATTGCTTCAATGACTGAGGTTATAGTTTGTTGGTTCTCAATAAGGTTTCTAATTCATACTTTTGCATTGTGAATAGATCATCATTTGAACATAAGTAATCATATGACAATATCTATATATGTTGTTGTTATGAGAATAATCATGATGCCTTCATGTCCGTATTTTATTTTTATCGACGCCTCTACCTCTAAACATGGGGACATTTTTATTGTTATCGGCTTTCGCTTGAGGACAAGCGAGGTCTAAGCTTGGGGGAGTTGATACGTCCATTTTGCATCATGCTTTTATATCGATATTTATTGCATTATGGGTTGTTATTTCACATTATGTCACAATACTTATGGCTATTCTCTCTTATTTTACAAGGTTTACATAAGGAGGGAGAGTGCCGGCAGCTGGAATTCTAGGCTGGAAAAGGAGCAAATATTAGAGACTTATTCTGCACAACTCCAAAAGTCCTGAAACTCCACGGAATACCTTATAATAAATAATGAAAAATCCTCGCCAAAGATGAAGACCAGGGGGCCCACACCCTTTCCACGAGGGTGGGGGGCGCACCCACCTCGTGGGCCCCCTGGTGGCTCTCCGATGACCATCTTCTGCTATATGAAGTCTTTCGTCGAGAAAAAAACCAGAAGCAACCTTTCGGGACGAAACTCCGCCGCCACGAGGCGGAACCTTGGCGAAACCAATCTAGGGCTCCGGCAGAGCTGTTCTGCCGGGGAAACTTCCCTCCCGGAGGGGGAAATCATCGCCATCGTCATCACCAACGCTCCTCTCATCGGGAGAGGGCAATCTCCATCAACATCTTCATCAGCACCATCTCATCTCAAAACCCTAGTTCATCTCTTGTATCCAATTCTTATCTCCAAGTCCGAGATTGGTGCTATTAGGTTGCTAGTAGTGTTAATTACTCCTTGTAGTTGATGCTAGTTGGTTTAATTGGTGGAAGATCATATGTTCAGATCCTTTATGCATATTATTACCCCCCTGATTATGAACATGAATATGCTTTGTGAGTAGTTACGTTTGTTCCTGAGGACAAGGGAGAAGTCTTGCTATTAATAGTCATGTGAATTTGGTATTCGTTTGATATTTTGATAAGATGTATGTTGTCTGGCCTCTAGTGGTGTTATGTGAACGTCGACTACATAACACTTCACCATTATTTGGGCCTAGAGGAAGGCATTGGGAAGTAATAAGTAGATGATGGGTTGCTAGAGTGACAGAAGCTTAAACCCTACACTAGTAGAAAAAGGGTCAAATGTGAAGCACATTAGTGCCGGTTTGAATTAGAGCCGGCACTAATGTGTACATTAGTGCCGGTTCGTGGCGGCGATCAATAGTACCGGTTCGTGGCGAACCTTTAGTACCGGTTCATGCCACGAACCGGTACTAAAGAGGCTGTGTCAGCCCGCGGTCAAGCTATGGCCCCACCATCACCATTTAGTGCCGGTTCGTACCATGAACCTGTACTAATGAGGTTATGGCAAGCTGTTTTTAGTCCCACCTCGCCAAGAGAGAGGCAGTATGAGCGGTTTATAAGCCGTGAGTGCATAGACAGTGACGAAGAGTTGCAATGCTCATCTACATGTTGATTAGCTTCAAGCCTTGCGGAATAGCATAGATTGCACTGAGCTATGTGAAGTGCAGTCTACACTATTCCGAAAGGCTTGAAGCAAATTAACCAGCATTGCACCTCTTTTTTATTTTTAATAACTTATTTAAACTCCGGACTTCTTTTGTGTTCAGTATGCAGCATTTAAAGCGACGTCATCAATTTCCAACATGTTCTGACATCATTTGTTGTTTTTGGTCATTTACCTAATTGTTTAGAGAGCTAAATGACCGTGAAATTGAAAATCACTACAAAATGAATCCTGAAAATGTTGAAACTTGGCATGGTATCATCATATCACCCGCATAGCATGCGCGAAAGAGTAGAGAGGGTCACGGCAAAAACTGGACGCACTTCGTGTACAAACTGGACAAACTCTTTCCGAGTATCAGGGTTTCGGACGAGAACTCATCTGTTACATGGCCACTTCAATGTTTTTTAAACTTATTTGAACTTCGAACTTCTTTTGTGTTTAGTATGCAGCATTTAAAGCGACGTCATCAATTTCCAACATGTTCTGACATCATTTGTTGTTTTTCGGTCATTTACCTAATTGCTTAGAGAGCTAAATGACCGTGAAATTGAAAATCACTACAAAATGAATCCTGAAAATGTTGAAACTTGGCATGGTATCATCATATCACCCGCATAGCATGCGCGAAAGAGTAGAGAGGGTCACGGCAAAAACTGGACGCACTTCGTGTACAAACTGGACAAACTCTTTCCGAGTATCAGGGTTTCGGAGTACGGAGTGGGTACTAATGTGCATCCCACCAATCAGGAAGAATCACACGGATCGTGTGTTTCTTTCTAGCTCTTGCGAGTCGTTGGATCAAGGGTGTGTTTCTTCCTAGCTCATGTGAGTCGTTGGATCGAAACTACCACAATCACTTTGTGAGCCAGACGACCCTATATATAGCCCACCTCTCGCCTTCCCTGCATAAGTCTTTCAGTTCATCGACTACATACATCTACCAGTTCATCGACTGCATACATCTACCAGTTCATCGACTGAATACAAATCATTCGGATTCGCCATCATACGTCCAACCGTGCATTTGATATGCATATATATGCATCACGAGCAACGGTTGGGCTGTATGATGGCAATACCGATTGGTTTGTTCTAGATCCGACATAAAAGGTTTGATACAACTTCTTTTTTGTGACATAAGAGCTATCGGTCTCTCCTCCTACCTATTTTAGTTACACAACTACCTATTTGTGCCAAATTTTCACTTTTGCTATTGCTCTTGCATCATAAGCATCCATGTTAACTGGACTTACAAGTAATGCAATTTAACCAAACTATCTTGTGATCCATGTTGATTAGCTTCAAGCCTTGCGGAATAGCATAGATTGCACTGAGCTATGTGCAGTGCAGTCTACACTATTCCGAAAGGCTTGAAGCAAATTAACCAGCATTGCACCTCTTTTTTATTTTTAATAACTTATTTAAACTCCGGACTTCTTTTGTGTTCAGTATGCAGCATTTAATGCGACGTCATCAATTTCCAACATGTTCTGACATCATTTGTTGTTTTTCGGTCACTTACCTAATTGTTCAGTATGCAGCATTCAATTTCCAGAAGAAAAAAATAGAAGAAAATAAATAATGCAGAAAAGAAAAAACTATATAAAAAACTACTCAAAAAAATAGAAGAAAATAAGTAATGCAGAAAAGAAAAAACTATATAAAAAATTTGTTGGCACGCTGCCCAGTGGGCCTGCCAGACCTAGGGTGTGCAAATGCAGGCCCAGGCGGGCCAGCAGGCTCACAGGGCAGCGTGCCCTAATTAATTAGGCCGAGAAGCCTGCTATATAGAGGAGTTCGAAGAGGTAGCCGCGGCTGGATTTATAAACCAGTGCGGCTGCCCTGCGCCGGGCGAGGTGGGACTAAACTTTGGGGTGGCAGCGCAAGGCCTTTAGTACCGGTTGGTGGCTCCAACCGGTACTAAAGGCCCCCCTTTAGTACCGGTTCGTGACTCCAACCGGTACTAAAGGCCTTCGTTTCCCGCCGCTTGGCCTGGCGAAAATAGGCCTTTAGTACCGGTTGGAGCCACGAACCGGTACTAAAGGCCCATCCTATATATATAGCACTTACGAAAATTTCAGTTTCATCTCCCCACTTCGTTCCCAACCTCCGCCGCGCGCGCCGCTCGATCCCGTCGTCGCCGCCCGTCGCCCGTATCGTCGTCCGTCGTCATCGTCGCTGTCCCCGCCACCGCCCGTCGTCGTCGTCGTCTCGCGCTGCCGCCCCGAACGCCGCCGCCGTCCGTCGTCATCGCCGCGGCCGTACGTCTCTCTCTCGCTCCCGCACACACATACACACACATACATACACACACACACCGGCGCCCCCGCCCCGTACGCCGGCGCCCCCGCTCGTACGTACGGGGCGGCGGCGTACGGGGCCACACACACACACACACATATACCACACACACACACGCATACACACACACATACACACATACGTACACACATATACGTATATATACACACACATGCACACACACACATACACATTTTTTTTACTTATTTTCTGTTTTTTAGAAAAGTTAATTAGATGATCGAATGTTAGATTAATGTCGAATGTTAGATGAATTAGCTAGCTAGATAGAAAAATTGTCGAACTAGAGATTAGAACTAGTTGAATAATTAATATAACTAGTTTATTTTTAGTAAGAAAATTTAGGTATATGAGATTAGAACTAGTTGAATAATTAATATAACTAGTTTATTTTTAGTAAGAAAATTTAGGAATATGAGATTAGAACTAGTTGAATAATTAATATAACTAGTTTATTTTTAGTAAGAAAATTTAGGTATATGAGATTTGATGATCTAATTAAAATATTATTTGTTAATGAGTTTTTCTGTTTATTTAATTTTTATATATTTTGAGTTTATATAAATGTTATATTAATGTCGAATGTTAGATGAATTAGATAGAAAAGTTAAATATATAGTAATGTCAATTGAATATATAGTTAGATATATTAATGTCAAATGTTAGATGAACATATATTTGGCTAGATATAGGTGTTTAATGTTTCACCTATATGAACATAGGAAATGTCATCTGACGACGAAAAAGATTTTATTATGTGCGAACACTGTGAAGACCAGCGCGGCCTGTGCGACCAAAATTTCCTTGTTGATGGTAGGCGCTTCAGCATCAAGCTGGATGAGACATTCGAAGTTGATACAGTAAGTCACTTTGTCAATTATTATTTGAATGCAAAACTTATGCTTCATTTGCTTCAACTTATAATTTTAAAGTTTCACTATTCTACTAGCGCATCCCCTGCCATGCAAGAATTTTTGTCTTGGATAAGATAGGTTTTAGTGCTATAGATGATATGGAGGTAAAGAGAGTTTACTTGAAGACGGAGCATGGGTATACTTTCAACGTCAAATTATATAATGGAGACACATACACCCATTTTGAATGCAAAACTTGGCAAGCACTATGCAAGGCTTATGCATTTGAGCCTGATATGGTTATCACCTTTGATATTCGTCCGGAAGATGATATTGAAGGTAATATAGACATCTGGGTCGATGTGCAAACGCCTCCAGTTCTACCATTTGGTGAGTTTTTCTCAACCATGCATGCATATGTTTATGTCTTTCATACAGTTTATTCAAAAATAGTTGACAACTAATTTGTATTGTCAGCTTATTTCGGTTCAAGCAAACATGTCCGGCGCTTGGTAGACAGGACCTACTACTGCCCTGGGGCTCAACTAAACTGCGAGGAGATAAGTCATTATGTTTCATGGCTTGAGGATCTTAATACTGTCAAGACAATTTTTTTCCTAAACTTAGAAATGTTAGTACTCAAAACGTGCGACCAATGGTGATTGTATTGAACTACGGTCACATCTATAATCAAAAGATGGTAAGATTTTAAATATTTTTCCTTAATTAGTGCATCTTTTGCATACATTATTTTTGAAGCTAAACTTTCATTGCTTAGTATATTAATTACTATACGATGTTGTTCAAAAGGGACTTCCGATGACAGTTGTGCCTCAGTGGATCGAGACAAAAGGTCGCATGTCAATGGTTAGCTTACGACCAAGATTTCCTACATTACACATGAGTGCATTCAGGATTTCTGAAAGCGAAGAATGCTTAATAGTGAAAGATTGGAGCAAAATTGTTAACGATCGCAGAGAAGTACTAGGGGGCAGTAAGGAGAAGCGCAACCCAAGATTAGGAGACAGATTCATCTGCATGCTCCAGTATGATGAATCAGGAGAGCTATACATGTTCTATGCTATTCTACCTGAGAGGGAGCAGCAGGATCAGTAGCTACTAGTTCATGCTCTTAATTAGTACTTGTCTCATGTCCGTGTCCTGAACTTCGATGTTGGTGATGATTATATTGAACTTGATGATATCTTTGCTTCTGTTACAAAGTGAATGTTTCCTCTTTAAGCTAGCCAGCGTTGATGATGATTAGATAGCTAGCGGTAATGACTATGATGATTAAATAGTGGTAATTAGACGACTACGATGATTTTTAGCTAGCTAGAGTTTATTTATTTATTAATATGCGATGATGATGATGATGATGATGACGACTACAACTCATTATAACGTAAAACAATCCTAAATTAAATTGATAACACAAATTTAATTGAAAAATACAAAATAAAACAAAAACCCACAACCATTTAGTACCGGTTGGTGTTACCAACCGGTACTAAAGGGCTCCCGGCCCCCGGAGCTGGCTCGTGCCACGTGGTTCCCCTTTAGCACCGGTTCGTGCTGAACCGGTACTAAAGGGGGGGGGGGCCTTTAGTGCCGAAACTTTTGTTGAACCGGTTCCTGAACCGGCACTAAAGGGCCTTACGAACCGATGCTATTTCCCGGTTCTGCACTAGTGCTAGTTTATGCGTTGCTTCGTAAGGGGCTGATTTGGATCCATATGTTTCATGCTATGGTTAGGTTTACCTTAATACTTTTGTTGTAGTTGTGGATGCTTGCAATAGAGGTTAATCATAAGTGGGATGCTTGTTCAAGTAAGAACAGCACCCAAGCACCGGTCCACCCACATGTCAAATTATCAAAGTACCGAACGCAAATCATATGAACGTGATGAAAACTAGCTTGACGATATTCCCATGTGTCCTCGGGAGCACTTTTCCTTATATAAGAATTTGCACGGGCTTGTCCTTTGCTACAAAAAGGATTGGGCCACCTTGATGCACTTTATTTACTTTTGTTACTTGTTGCTCTTTACAAATTATCTTATCACAAAACTATCTGCTACCTCTTATTTCAGTACTTGCAGAGAATACCTTGCTGAAAATCGCTTATCATTTCCTTCTGCTCCTCGTTGGGTTCGACACTCTTACTTATCGAAAGGACTAAGATAGATCCCCTATACTTGTGGGTCATCACTACACTTGTGGGTTATCAACTTCACAAAATTATAATCCCTACCATGACTAGTCCTCACAACCTTCTTTGCACATAATCCTTCTCAATTCTTGAATTTTCTCAATTAAAAGTTGACGACTTTATATATCTTGCTTTTCGTCATCACCATGAGAAAAATTCTCCACACAGTCGATGAACCCTTCGTTTATTCTTCAATAAAAAAGATATTAGTACCATCCTAACTATAATATGGATTTATCAAGTATCCAGCCAAGCGCAATTGAGAATCAAGTCAATCTTTCATCTTTTTCTCAACAATATCAATCCCATCTTTGTAATGGGACTCCACATTGCCATGGACTTCCTTGATCTCTTTATTTTCCTTAAAAATTTCACCATAAACTAAACCATCGATGGCTTGACATCCTTGATTGTACACTTATCTATCCACATATTGTTGCCCTTCATGCGTTCTCTTTTTCCAAAGTTCCTTGTCTAGCTATCTTCTATTGCTGCAAGGGTTCAACTTGAGGTAATTTAGGATCAATTGGATGTGTCCACTCGTCAATGGGACATATCTTTTGTGGCTCTGCACTTTCGATACAAGTAACTTCAGCATCTCCAACGCGAGAAATATTCACACCTTCTCGGAGATCTAGCTCACGGACAGTCTTTTCCCTCCTCTTCTTACATGCATCCTTAAGAGATTTCTTGCACCTGCCTTTAACTTTGTGAGAGCTTTTCTTGCATTTAATGACAACATTGCCAACATGCCCACATTCTCCTTGTGGTGATAAACACCTCTAGTGCTCACACCCATAGAACATACACTTCACTTTGTACTTGTTGTAAGCATCAACTAGACTCCCGTACTGCCATCCCACATTCTCTGACTTTCTCTTAAGGACATCCTCTTCCAGCAATGGTGATGTTGCATTTGTCTCAGACATCCTACAAGCACTCAAATACACAACAATAGTTTAGTAATTCACATCGTTAATGATGAAAAAGAAACAAAAACTATCAAAGTCCAAACCACAAGTAGGACTCGGTTGCAGCTGGTTTGGAAAAAAACACCGCAAATCTAGCTCATTGGGATGTGCTTTTCTCACGAGATGCAAGGGACTATTTGGTAAAAGTTGTGCGGGAACTAGAGAAACTAGCTCCTGGCCCACCGTTGATATTGTGTCTAGACCCAGGTTAATCATCTTGAATGGTCTATCCCTCTCCTTACCTGGGAGTTGTACTCATTTTTGGGGCAAGTGACAACTGAGGAACAATACCCATCCAACATCGGCCCATCCCTCCGTTGTTGAGTGCCCCTCATCACTAGCAAGAAAAACCGAGGCGCGTGCATTCCTAAAGTAGATGTAGTTTTTCATTTCAGGGAGCAGGTGGTGAAGCATGAAAAGGATCATTGTTAGTTTTGAGTTATGTTCCTTTAAGCTCTTATATTATGTGTTGGATTTGTAATCCTAAGATTCCTGTAGTTTATGTTCATTTATGCCGATACAAGCAATCTTGTCCACGATGCGATGTAAGCTTGGTTGTTGAATTCGTAGTTAGGTTCCCCTTTCCTCTATAAATGAAATGACATCTTTAAAAAGAAAGGCGTATGCCCAATCCCATGCTTTGTGTTTTTAGGGAGCCCAACCCGAGGAACTACAAAAGCACTAGTTTTTTTAGTCGGAAATCCCTAGTTAAGGGCGCGCGACAACTTAGACTCACATATAAAATTCTAACACGACCGATGTAGACGTAGAGAGGTGATCTCCATGACGAGTGTGTCTTTGTCTCGCCCACAACGAGACGAAAGAATTGCTAGCCTGTGGCACTTCCTAAATGGGTCGGCCCAACGTGGGAGGACGACTGGCTTGCTAAGCCAGACCCGATTTGTTATTTTTTTGGTTTTATTACTTTTATTTAAGTTTCTCAAATGGAAAACATTTTACTTAAATTTTAAGAAACGTTCAATGGGTGTTTTAAAAATGTTCATACAGTATAAAAATATTTATACAACTTTAAAAATATATTAATAGCATTCAAAAAAATGTTTGTGACATTTTAAAATGTTCACATGTTTCAAAAATATGTCCGTGACATTTCTTTTAGAAATTACACAATATTTTTTTACTCCCTCTGATCCAAATTAACTTTTTTTAGACATTGGTCCAAGTTAACTGACGCAACCAATATACAATGTCCAGTTTACAATGTATATGGCATGCATCAATTAATTCGGACTATAGGGGCGTAATTTAGGAAAAAGTGTTTCATACCAACTAAAATGTCCGTGACTTTAAAAAAATATATTCATGTGTTTAAAAATATTCGCATGACATTAAGAAAATGTTTATGCAATGTACCATCAAAAAATGTTCGTGGCATTTTCAAAATATTCACGCATTTCAAAAATATGTTTGTGGCATTTTAGAAAATTTTAATACAATCTATGAAATGTGTAATTTCACAATTCAAACAAATATTCTATGTTTCTTTGCTAATTTTTAACATTTATTCAAAGAAAAATATTAAAGAATATATTTGAAAAAATGTTCGTCATGTATTTCTAAAAAAATGTTATGCGCGTATAAGAAAGATGTACAAATCGTATTGGAAAAGGTTGACATGTATTTAAAAAGGAAAGAGGATAAAAACATAAAAATAAAGAAAATTAATAAAAACACAGAAGAAAAAGAAACCATAGAAAATGTCCTAAAGCCGGTCCAAACCAGTCCATAGAACCTTCCTAAAACCACTGCAGGAAGCTACAGTGTAGGACAAGTCCGTTAGCGGATCGCCACAGGCCGGTCCGATCGGTAACCAAAGGCCGGTCCGTGCTATAGTCTTTTTTTTAAGGGGTAATGCAACTCTTTATTCATCAAAGACCACAGATAGTAGAATTATATTTGAGTTATGGGGTTGCAAAAGTCAAGTATGGCGACCAGGAGCTAACGAAAGGGAGAATCTAGCTAACTTATGAGCATCCCCATTGACTAAACGACTTTCAAAAGAAAAGGTATAATTGAAATTTCTTGCTCTGGTGTTGATCTCCTCAATGATCACAGCATGTCGACCTCGGCTGTATCTGGCAATGTCCGTAACTACCTGCTATGCATCTGATGCATTCCGTGCTATAGTCTAGTTAGAGCAACTTTAATGGGGTGACCCATTTCGTCCGCCCGTATCTGTTTGAGTCGGCGTGGACAAAAGTGGCGGCCCAACACACCGACCCAAACTCAAATCGTGTCCGTCTGACGTCCGCGTTGACCCATTTCTGACCCAAAATTGCGCATGGAATGCGTCGGCGCGGACGCGTCGCGCGTCTCCTTGCCGTCCGCCGCGTCTCCACCTGGCGGCCACCCAACCGCCACCGGTCATCTTATTTATGACGACCACCGACAGCACGCCCACGCGTCAGCCAATGAAAGCGTCCTTTTTTAACTACGCGTGCGACAGGGTTGGTCTCATCCACTTCTCCCGTCCACATCTGGCCCCCACCACTCCCTTTGTTTCCTCGCCGGCGACCGCAAGCCCTAGCGCGCCCATGGGCCTCTTCGGCAGCAGCAATGGCAAGGGCACCCCCGGCGCCTCGTCCTCCCATGCTCCCCTTCCGCCTCCTTCTCCGGCGGCGACGTGTTTCCGCCCTGGTCGCCGGTGCCTGCACATCCCGGTGCACCAAGCGCGATGGCACTGGGAGTACAGGCAGCCATTGTCGTACAGGCAGCCACTGGGAACGTGCGCGGCTTGCCGCAATGCCGCCGCCCCAGCAGACGCCGGAGGAGACTGCCCTGGCAGCGTACCAGGCGGCGTTCGGGTGGGCTGGCCCTGCTCCGGTCTTCATCGATCTCACCGACGACGGCGGCGTCGACGGCAAGGGCAAGAGCAAGGTCGACGACGTCTAGGGCAGCGTGCGGGGTGGCAGCAGGCGGGCGCAGACTTTTTTTGATGTTTTATTTAATGTTTATTAAATTTAGGTGGATTTTGGCCGGTGTTTGACCGACCACTTTATGTTTATTTATGTTTATTTCGTGTAACTTGTTATTTTTTCCACGACGGCATATTTGGGTCGGCCTCCCCGTTGAGCGGTCAAGCCGACCCATTTTAAAATGCGGACGCGCACGTCCGCCTCGCCGACCCAAACGAATAAAAAGCGAACAAAACACGCGCCCGTTTAGGTCGCCCCGTTGGAGTTGCTCTTAGATTTTTGATTTCTCTATAACAGGGGCACACTTGTGGCTGGTGCATGCCATGATCCAAATCGTATCCCACATTCTGTGAAGTTTGAGCAATAAAATCGGACCTTCCCTAAAAAAAGTTAATTGTTTGTTCACCCTAAAAAAGCTAACTTTTTTTTGGGTAATCCACCTAGCTACTAGCGTAGCGTGTAGCCTTCCGAGCCTGACGCATGGAACAGAAAAAGAAAATGCTTGCAGCAGAAGGCAAGGCATGGGCGACGGAAAAAGAAGAAGGTGCAGCTTTTTTTTGTGGAGTAGTGAAGAGCTTTATTCATACGAAGAGGCGCCGGCACTATCAGCCATGAGACCGGTTACCAGCAAACCCGGGTGAGAGTCCATCCAGCATTCCGACACCTTCAATGTACATGCATATTTTGCATGAAGGTGGGCCGAAACGTTTGCATGCCTCTTTATATGTACAATATCAAAAGAAATGAAACTAGCAGCTAGCTCCTCAATATCTAAGAATAACGGCGCTATCAAAGAGCGCGAATTCTGATGCGAGTTCCAGAGGTTCACCACATCCAAGCTATCTGTCTCAATCTGCACCTGCGCAAATCCACGAAGCAGTGCCACCACCACGCCTTCAGGTACAACATAAGCCTCCGCAACAACATGGTCTGTAATACCTGGGCATGGCTTGCACCAAGCTGACAGAAAAGACGATGATGACGGAGCCATCCCATCGATGCTTGCTCTGTGCTCCAACAAAGAGATCCCAGCATAAGTGTTAATTTTGATACCTCACCGTTTCGGTGGACGCCACCCATGACCTGGCAATATGTTAGCATGCTTGGTTGGAAGCTCTAGCACTGCAAGAGCATCTCTAACTATCTTCAGAAACGCACGAAGAAGAAGGTGCACTCAAAGTTCAATCGTGTGCAGCAGGAGCGAGTAAGATACGCACGAAGGACATGTACCGTGTCGCCTGCTATGTATACGAGTGATGCGTTACGGTGAGTCTGTGACATTGCAAGGAAGCATGCATGCGTGAACCAATCTGTGGTTGATTGGTTAAGAGGAGAGTGATATCTTCAACCCATCAGGGTTTAAGTCATGGTTCTTGCATATTCTTGGATTTATTACATGATTTTCAATGATACTTGTTCAGTGAAAGAAGACGTTTTCATTGACTACGAGGTGCGTCATCTTTGTAAATTTGAAGATAATATGCCGGTTTAGTTTCTCAAAGATGCATGCATGCACCTAGAGCTTGGCTCCCGTGGTAAACTGATAGTACGTGGCTGCTTCTGCATTGGTGCTCTCTTTGTTTTCTGGTACTAACATTTTGACCACACCAGCAATACGTACGTACGTGCATGCGCGCGAGATTGTTTTACAGTCGAAGCTACGCATGGCTACGTGTCGCGAGCTGCGCAGCCAGGGCGCATGCCTCACAGACGAAAAAGAAAGGGTCATGGTAAAATATGCCGTACGATAGTGCAAGCAAGCAAGCAAGCATGCATGCATGCACCTAGAGCTCAGCTCTAGTCGTTACGTGGCTAACTGGCTGTACCGACGCTCTTTGTTTTTCTTTTGGTTTGTATATAATCATTTGACCGGCCAGCTCGACAAAATATACCCTACGATACTGCAACAAGCATGCATACATGCATGCACCTACAGCTCAGCTCTAGTCGTTACGTGGCTGACTGCCTGTACCGACGCTCTTTGTTTTCTTGGTTTAGTATCATTTGACCGGCCTTCACATCAGATGTCTTTTTTTCATGTTAATATGTTTCTCATTTATATATCATAAAAATCATAGTACAACCTATGTACATACTGACCTAGCAAAACTGAAAAAATAAAATAAAACACTAGCCTTTACACAAAGAAACACCAGTCAAATAGTACAATTACAAACAAGACCGAATAATCTTTTGAGCTTGACACCAACGCCCGTCACCTGTCTGGCATCACCGCAGCAGCGACCATAAAAAAAATGATGGATCACCTCCATACCTGAGCTCGAAGTGGCTCCATCGCTGATATGCAGTTTTGCGGACCTCCAAGGTGGTTTGCCAAAGACGAAATCATTAGCGTTGAACGAATCAAACCAGAGCAACACCCCGGACACGCCATCAAACTCTAAATCTGGCACCCCCACATGACTAACACGTCGGAGGAGGAAACCATACCTGCCATTCACAAACTACGAACCCAACACACCATCTACCTACCTTCTGTATCTGTATTCATATAACATAGGACAAATCATACCTACCTTCTGTATTCATATAAAAAGTTGCTTTCCATATTTTTATACGGCTACTATGATTTACATGTCCAGTTTAGGTACTGTGCCCCAGTCTGCATCTGGTCATGACCTCAATTTCTCTCTGTTTTTTTCCTTTCCGTTGTGTGGATAAGTTCTCAACTAATTAGGGCAACGCTTGACCTAATTGTGAAGACCTAGCATGGAGGAAATTAATGCCACGTAGAATCACAACTAGAAGAACATACACGCATACCAGTACTTAGAGACGCCAAGCAACTTTTTATATGAATATGCTACTATGATGGCCGCCCGCATTGGAGAGTTCTGTGGTCCTTGTATCATATGATTACGATATATATAACATACTAAGAAATCATATGTGTAAGTTTTAAAAATAATAAAAATCATAAATGTAAAAGATATGTATACACATACACATGTGAAATGTGGTGAGGAAATATGATTAGCAAGCTACCAAATTAGTAAATTAAGTTAATTTGCATCAAACTACCATAGGATGTAAGTTGACATGATTTAAAAAATTCCAACTTACATGAAGTGAAATATCCAAAGGGTCGTATCATTTTACCAAAACTCACGCCTATGCCCCATTTGTCCTCTACACGCACATAAGTATGCTATTTTTTTACAACTTTAGGAAAAAAAACTATCAATATGATTCCAGGGTGGTTCACGTGATACAAAATTGTAGTCATAATTATGTATTATTCTATTATGAATATAATGACATCCTCTTTATATAGTTATCGATTAGAGTTTTGTCTCAATGAATGAAAGTACATCTTGCATCTTGGAAACGGAGGATAATGAAAGCTTAGCACAAATCAACAGAGACAAGGATCCATTAGAGTTTTGTCTCAATGAATGAAAATACATCTTGCATCTTGGAAGCGGAGGGTAATGAAAGCTTAGCAAAAACCAACAGAGACAAGGATCGATTAGAGTTTTATCTCAACGAATGAAAATACATCTTGCATCTTGGAAACGGAGGGTAATGAAAGCTTAGCACAAATCAACAGAGACAAGGCAGATAAGCAACATATGGGGATTGAGTCGTTGACATGTGCATTAATTAGCCTTGCCACATCATATCTGAAGATTCTGTCCGCATTAGTATATGCAGACGTCACCGGATAAATATGCTACGGGAATGTCATTGACACATCTTCATTATATATACTAGACTATCCTGATCGAGCAGGATAAGTTGCTTCTGGACAACACTTTTGTTAAATTTGATTTTAAAAGTTGCCCTCTAGACATATTGCTGGAGTATATCCAGAGGAGAAGAATACATTGTTTGATTAGCCCTCTATCCTGACCTGTATACATAGCCATATATAAATGATACTAGTGCCCGAGTGCCGTCTCATTCTTCCTGTTTTTCTTTCAAAGTGAGGCTGGGATTGTCAATTGTCTAGTACTGGTAGTATATCAACGCATACACCAGCTGTATGTATTACTTGGTCCACCTAGTATTTCTTCTGGAGGAGTTAGGCGCTGGCGAAACTACAAAAAGAAATGCACGATACAGGCAGAGTCCACTGATATTCATCACTAATTAATGCAGAAATGCTTAGTAGTGGCTGGCGAAAAAAGTCTAGCAGTGACGAGCAAGGCTCTCACGGGCGCCCGCCACTGACCTCCCGCCACTGCTAACAAGGCATCAGTGGCGGGCAGTATACACATTCGATTGCACACCACGAGGCTACATATATGCATGTCTGTCAGTACAATCTACTAAGCATATACTGTAGTACACTCTGTTATTGTATCATCTGTCCCATACCCAAATCGATTAATCATTTCACAATCATGTACCGTAGTATACAGACCAAGTCAAGATCAGGACCAGTGCTTCATGATGTGCCCTAAGATTCCGTGAAGGATTGGTAACCATCTGATCCCTTCGGAGAAAAGCTAAGATAAGTGAAGAAAATGTGTGCGTTAAAAAACTGTTTTTTACAATTCAAACAAATGCTAAACATGTATTTAAAATTTCAAAACATTTACTCGAATAAAAATAGTAAAACATATATTTGATAAATTGTTCGCCATTTATTTGAAATATGTTCAATGTATTTCATAAAAATGTTACCCGTGCATACGAAAGATGTACAATGTATATTGAAAATTTTGACATGTACTATTTAAGAAAGAAAAACAAAAATGAAAAGAATTGATAAAAAACATAGAAACACAGAAAAAAAAGTAACAACACAAAAGGTTAAGCCGGTCTGAACCAGTCTTTGAACGTTTCTAAAACCACTCACTGTAGGGAGCTACAGTGTTGGACCGGCCTGTTAGCGTGGCCCTCCGCTCCACGACGGCCAGGCCCACAAAATCTTCAGCTCACTGCACAAAAACGGCACGTACGTGCCACAGTCAAAGCCCACGGTCAAACACGATTCAGCTTTACTCTCGGGCAACACAGCGTGGGGAGAACTTACCGTGAAGCACACTGTCCCTCAAGAAAAAACATGGAGTACACTGGACTAGAGTAAAACACGTACTCCCTTCGTTTCAAATTAGTTGATTTGAATTTATCTAAATACGGATGTATCTATATGTCTAGATACATTCGTGTCTAGATAAATATGGGTCAAATAATTTAAAATGGATGGAGTACACACGATGATTTTTCTTTCATGACACAATACAATGTAGATTCCACATACATTCACCCCTATTACCGCATGCATATGCATCCTACCTTTATGATTGACGAAGTCGCCATTCATAGTTGACGAGAACGTCTTCTCCCACTAAACGAACATTGTCAAAAAGACTGAAATAAATTTAGAAAAATACGAGCGTCAGTGCCAAGCCTAGAACTTATTTAACTTTGTGGCTGATTCTACCGCAGGGAATCTAATCTTCTGAGCAGTTACCCTAAAAAAAGATATGCTCAGGTTATTTTTAGAAAAATTCCGACCTATTAATGCAATAATGTCAGTACAACAAACATCAAAAATAACAAAATTATATCTAATTCGTAGACCACCTAGTGACAGACGGGTGATAGTAACTACACACAGATAGTTACGTATGCTTCTCGATCACGATAAACACGCACTGGATGAGCCGGTGGTCAAGTTTAAGAACGAAAGGCCTATCCGATCGGTAACGAAACGTCTGCACCGCAATCGTGCACCTAGCTTAAGGGCATGTACAATGGTTGATAAGACAGTTTTATCTTAAGTTTTGCATGTAATTTAGAGATGACAAAAAAGTATGTCTACAATGGGTTATATCTTAGCCTTATCTTTAATAATTAGCAATTCCTTAAAACATGGTGAGGCAAATTGTGCTAAGAGATCATCTCTTGTTTTATCTTAAATAAGAGAAGACAAGCCTTTTTCTTATGAGTTCTCTCTCCTCCACCTCATCGTTTATCCTACGTGGCACTTATAAGATAGTACCATTGTACATGCCCTAATGCGTAGCCTGACAAGCCTAACGCACGGAACAAAAGATTTTTCTTTCCTTGCAGCAGAAGGGATGCAAAAAAGCGCATTTTAAGTTTTTACTCCTGCGTAAGTGAGATACGTACGAAGGGCATGGACGTGTTGGTTGATACATAGCCGGATGGTGCGTCACTGAACGAGAAAGAAAAATGGACACCGATAGAGTATGTGACATTGTGAGGTAGAGCATGCATGCGCCTATAGCTGCGCTCCCGTGGTAAACTGGTACTTACGTGGCAGCATCGGTGCCCTTTTTTTTTCTGGTTTGTTTTACATTTGACCACGCACGATCGCGCATGCAAGATTGTGTGGCCATCAAAACTACGCAGAGCATAGCGCATGCATACAACGTGTCGCGAGCAGCGTGGCCTAGATGCATGCTTCACGGACGGAAAGGAAAGGGACACGGTAAAATATCTATAGAGTTACTAAGCTCCCTTCTCTGGTGAATCGAGGGATGTGAAGAGTACGTGGGCCCCATGTGACAGTGGGCAGGACGTGTTGTGTGGGCTGCTTGATCCCTTTCATGTCTATTTTTCTTGTATACATGGACAGCAAGGTTCCTTGCACGTATGTTTGTCCAGTCGAGACAAAAAAACCCTGGTACCACATACAACCAATGAGAGAGTCTCTATTTGTCTTCAAATTTCATAAACTTTTTCCAAAATGTGAACATTTTTTAGTAGACACATGAATAATTTTTAAATTGTACGTATTTGTTAAATATGTGAACACGTTCAAAGCAATGCATGAACACGGTTTGTAATTATACAAACATTTTTCAAAAGTGCAGACCTAAATCATGAATACTTTTAAATTTATGATCAGTTTTAAAATGTGCGAAAATATCATGCAAACACTTTATAAAATGTCATGAATATATTTTAAAATGTACGAAAATATTTAAAAGAAACAATGTGTACATTTTTTTAAATGTCAAGAGCATTTTCTAAAATACCTTTTGAAATTACTTACACATTTAGTTGTTTTTAAAACTTAAGTAAAAAAGCAACGCAAATAGAAAAGAAAAGAAAAAGCTGGCCAACCTATATTAATGGGTCACCCCAATATATAAATTAGCAGGCAGGGCAAGGCTATCGGACTCTAAGAATCCTATAGCAACCCGACGCTGGTCCGCAATGCGCCGCGGGGTGCGGAAGGGAGATGGGAGAGGGGGCGGGGGGGTGTGGATGGGATGACATGGTCAATATTCTTTGTGTTCCATGCTTGTGTGAATTTCATCAGAAACACATGTCATATGTAACTAACGTTGTCTTTCCCCTCACATTTAAACTCTGACTTCAGCAAAAACCATTGCAAGGGGAAACACTGAGTCTAGCATAATTAATGCATGCAACCCAACGATCAATTTACAAACAAAATCATTATATTGACCTTTTTCATATTTTAGCATGATTTGACCCCCTTTCAAAAATAAACTCCATAATTTTTTTGGTGACACCAACATTCATGGCTTTTTGGTTGCATGAAAGACGCCATGGTCTATGGTGTTTACCCCCCGCCCAAAACCCCATGGTTCGTTGTGTTTTATCCTCTAACAGAGACGCCAAGTCACACGGGAGAAACTTTAGGGTCCAAACATCATGGACCATGCCGTTTTCCATGCAACCCAAATGTTGTGGGTGTTGGCATCACCAAAAATGGTCATATGGGAATTTTCTTCTAAAAGAAGGTCAAAGCATCCTAAACTTTGTTTGCAAGGTCAAAATAGTTATTTTGATCTCAATTTACATCCATGAAAAAAGTAGTCCCTATAATTGAAGAACGGCGCGGCAAAGTGCGCGACAGCATCTTGTACCGATGATACCGCGAGCATGCATGCATGCACCCGAAGCTCTGCTCTAGTCGTTACGTGGCTGACTGGCTGTACCACGCTCTTTGTTTTTTTGGTTTATTTAGTAGTAACACATGTAAGTCTTGTGGGCATCTCTAATAACAAATCTTATCTATACCTTTTGTATATTCATCCATATGAAAGCCAGTCGTACATAATTTTATAGGGAGCACAATATTACTACTTTGCATGTCTGATTCAGGTACTGCACGTCCGTCTGCATCTGGTCATGACCTCAACTTGTTAATTTATTTTGGTAAGGAAGGGAAGGAAAGCTTAGCAAAAAATAAACACAGCTTAAGACAGACAAGGCAGATTAAGCAACAATGTGGGGATTGAATCGATGACACGTGCATGCGCGCATTAATTAGCCGTGCCAAATCGGAAGATTCTGTCCACGTTATATATGCAGGCGTCACTGGACAAATATGCTACGGGAATTAATTATGTCATCAACGCAGCTTACATACACTATACTAGACTATATCCAGAGTGTACGTAAGTCTAGGGGCCGGACAAGTTGCTTCTGGACAACACTTTTGGTACATTTTGGAAGTTGTATATTGCTGGAGTATATCCAGAGAAAAATACATTGTTTAATTATCCCTCTATCATACCCGCAAAAAAAAAATATCCCTCTATCATGACCTGTATACATAGCCATATATAGATGATGCCAGTGCCCGAGTGCCGTCTCATTCTTCCTATTTTTTTTATGTATTGATATACATCACTGCAAGCAGCACCAGCTGTATGTATGATACAGGCAGGGTCCACTGATATTCCTGCATAGCCAATGATCAGCAGCTGGGACATCCTTCAACTGATTATTCCCAATGACATATACCTCTACACGCTAGCCGCCGTTCATTGGATTGGATATACGATAATCACGAATGGTACTACGTACTACGCGTCTCCAGTTAACAACTGTACGTGCATATCTATGCTACTATATACACACAACTGTAGTGTACTGTGCGTGCACATATACATTCGCATGCACATCGCGAGGCTGCAAACCGGAACATTGTGCATGCACATATGAAATGTTCGGTACAATCTAAACACGTACAGTACGTAGTACGCTCTGCGATCGTATCATCTGTCCCATATCCCAAATCGATTAATCATTTCACAATCATGTATGCATCATATACAGATGGAGTCAAGATCAGGACCAGTGCTTGATGATGTGCCCTAAGATTCCGCAAAAGGATGGGTCGCCGTCCGATCCCTTTGGAGAAAAGCTAAGACAAGTAAAGAAAAGGGACGTCTCGTCAAGTTGTGATCCACATACATACACACATGCGTCGATCGATCGTGTGTATGGCGGTGGTCCCGTGATGATACGATCGAAGGAGAAGAAGCGAAGGAAGCAATTATATATAGCTAGCTAGGTTGGGTGATTGATCGCAAAGGCAAAGCCATGGTCCTGCTCCTGCTCCTGCCTACCTTTCCACGACCACAAAAGCTACCACAAAAGCAGCTCCATCTGCTGTTCCAATCTTCCACAAGAGTGAGCTTTTGACCGCCGCCAAAGCTCTCACAAGCGATATTAGAAGGGCAGTAAGAAACCTTTGAGATAATTCACTGGTTTTCTGCATCTAAATAATTCACTAGCTAGGTGCAACTGGTAAGGAATTGCATTACTTTTGTAGTGTTGATGAAGGGATTATTCCATACATACTAAAAGAATAAAGACATGTGCGGTGGTTGATAAGACGGTCTTATCTTATTCCATTTATGTCGTCTACAGAAAAGACAAATTACATGTTATACAATAGATTCACTCTTTGCATCATCTCTCACAATCTTGTTTGCATGCTCCAAAATTATGATGCAAATAAAATTAAACTTCAAACCATGTGAGTAAGAGATGACATATCTTAATGGGGAAGAATGCCTTATATTTCTTACCAAGGCTCGATTTGCGGTTGCTAGACTGTCTTGCGCCGCATTGCACTTATTATAAGTTAATGTGAAAATTATCACAAAAGTTGGTAAAAGCTGGTCAAACAAACAGTAAAATCTTGAAAGGTGGCGGGTCAAACGGGTTTGTGATAATCCACTTCAATGGCGAACACAGCCTAAGAGACCATCCTCTTTTCTTGTTTCTCTCTTCCAACTCTGCAACATCATGCGCGTCATTTCTAAGATAATGCTATGGTACTTGGCCTAATGATTTCAAGTTCTATCCACACTATCATGTCCCGTTACAGTAACCTAAAATATGCAGGCACAAATACAACTTAATTTATGTCATCTAAAGTATATCATTATTAAAAGTGTATGTTAGCAAAATTTACTACACAGTTCCAAAATACTTGAAATTATAAGTTTGTCCCGACTCAAACTTTTTAAAGTTTGACCAAAATTATAGAAAAATATACCAACATCTGCAACACCGAAGTGGCTTCATTATGTTCCTCATAACATAGATTTAATGTTGTAAATATTAGTATGGCACCTGCTCATAAGAAATAACATAGCGATTTTTTGAGACATATCTAATGTTATAAATCTTAGAGCTCTGGATTGTGGGAACTAGGAAACACATGACTGACATCTCGAATATTATGGATTGTAGAGTACCTTAAAACACACGAGTTTGGCAGCTGCTCCACTTGGATACAACACATGAAATAAACATAGTAAAATTGTTTTGAGACAACTCTAATGTTGCAAATCTTAGAGCTCATCTAGATTGCAGGGACTATAGGAAACACATGATTGATATCTCACATACGGATTTGTAGAGTACCTCAAAACATAGGACTATCTGCATTTGGATATAACACATGAAATAAATACATGAATTTGAGAGAGAGAGAGAGAGAGAGAGAGAGAGAGAGAGAGAGAGATCAATTGTAGGTCGGCTCATTTATTAGAAAGGCTAGAAAAGCCATGGTCCTGCCCTACCTATCTTTCGACGACCACAAAGCTACCACAAAATAACTGCATATGTTATTCCAAGCTTCCACAAGTGAGCATTTAGACGCGGCTGAAACTCAATCATCTTCTCGATGGAAATTTTAGGGAAGCAATCATTAATCTTTGAGATGCGCACTAGCTACATTTTATTGTCCATTGGTAAGGAGTAGCATTCCTTGTGTGGTATCGGCGAAGGTATATTATTGTTGGTATATCCTTCTCATAGGAGCTATGATGAATTTTGAGCCTTTTAGGTAGCTCAAACATGTGCAAAGGGCCACCAATGTTTTCGCTTATGACCTAAAGGCATATTGAACTTTGCACAAGAGAGATGGAGCTGTTTAGACTCCAATCCGACAACCAAAAGAGAAGTAGATGAAGATTCGGGGGCATCATCCATTGGAGAAGAAAATAAAACTTAGATAGAAATTACTCCCTTGCAGCTGCAAATATTGTTGTCTCTATCCAAGATAATGAAATTTTGATGTATGTGAGCTTCTAGTGGTATGGGAGACTCAAGTGCTAAAACTTATTGTATCCAAACATATGACAATAAAGGAAGAAGATTTGGGTGGCTTTGCCCGGTGCTTTTTTTTAACCCTGATTTAGCTTGGTTCCATGTTTAAGTATGGTGCCTAGGTGTTGATGTTCTATGACACAACTGAGAGTGGTCCTGGCAACCTATGTCGCGTTTCTTATGTTTGGCTTGAGGTTCACGCAAGTTGGAACATACATTCTTATCCAGTTAGTACAACATATAAGTTGACGCATATTTTTTTCTTTCATGACAAGTAACGACCATTGAATTACTACACAAGTGGTGCTTAAATTATACTTTGTTACACTGATATTTTTTGTATTACCATATATGTGTGCAGATTTCCAACAAATACATACTAATGGATAATTATTTCTGGTTCTAGAGCATTGCAACAAAAAAGCATGAATGTTTGAACAGAATTAATTTTTCTGCTGTCTGAACAACAAAAATTCGCTACCTAAAAGCCCATTTTAGTGCCATTCACTAATTTAGATAGAGAAATTTTTTTGTGTATTTATAGTATGCTGAAGAGATATTTAAGAAAAAACTCAAGTATGCCAGCAAAATAACCTTTTCACACTTAAAGTAAGTTTACTGGGGAGGGGTGTGTGCTAATGGGGTATCAAGGGAACTTAAAACCGATACTCCCTAAAAACAAAACCATAGCATAGTTGATCTTATTATGCACTTAGGATGTCAGCTAGAGAATTTTATTACAAATAAAGTACGTATGCCCACAAACTGGTTTTTTCACATTTAGAAAGCTCCACTAAGGGGAGGTTAATTATTGTCGCATGAAGGAAATTGAAAATCTATAATCGCTGTATTTCGAAATAAATGCCATTTAAATTTTTCATGGTCTCTAATGAGCAATTAGATATGTGAGTAATATTGCAGGAAATATATTTTTTGATAAAACAAAGGTTATAAATTTTAGAATGTTGGGGAACGCAATATTTCAAAATTTTCCGTTGATCACGCAAGATCTATCTAGGAGATGCATAGCAACGAGAGGGGAGAGTGTGTCCACGTAGACCAGACCGAAAGCGGAAGCGTTTAGTAGCGCGGTTGATGTAGTCAAATGTCTTCGCAATTCAACCGATCCTAGCACCGAACGTACGACATCTCCGTGTTCAGCACACGTTCAGCTCGATGATGTCCCTCGAGCTCTTGATCCAGTTGAGGACGAGGGAGAGTTCCGTCAGCACGACGGCGTGGCGACGGTGATGATGAAGTTACCGGCGTAGGGCTTGGCCTAAGCGCTATGACGATATGACCGAGGTGTGCAACTGTGGAGGGGGGCACCGCATACGGCTAAGACAATTGATCTTGTGTGTTCTAGGGTGCTCCCCTGCCTCCGTATATAAAGGAGGGGAGGGGGAGGCCGGCCGGCCCTGTAGGGCGTGCCAGAGAGAGGAGTCCTACTAGGATTCCAAGTCCTAGTAGGATTCCACTTGGTGGAAGGGGGGAGAAGGAAGGAAAGAGGGGGAAGGGAAGGAAAGGGGGCGCCGCCTGTCAGTGTCAAAACTGGCGGATCTCGGGTAGGGGGTCCCGAACTGTGCGTCTAAGGCGGATGGTAACAGGAGGCAGGGGACACAATGTTTACCCAAGTTCGGGCCCTCTTGATGGAGGTAATACCCTACTGTCTGCTTGATTGATCTTGATGATATGAGTATTACATGAGTTGATCTACCACGAGATCGTAGAGGCTAAACCCTAGAAGCTAGCCTATGATTATGATTGTTATTGTCCTACAGACTAAACCCTCCGGTTTATATAGACACCAGAGGGGCTAGGGTTACACGGAGTCGGTTACAAGGGAGGAGATCTACATATCCGAATCGC